>NC_068417.1:20664363-20964363 GCF_023724105.1 Carassius gibelio | reverse complement strand
TGTGGCACCAATAAACTGCTGCATTGCCATCTTCTACTTTAGTTTGAATGAGACCTTATGAACCAAAGGCCTTAGGCATTGCGGAACGCAAACCAAACTCCCATCTCTCTTCATCCTTGACCAACCAACTTATGGATGTATGGAATGAACAACACGAACTGCAGAATTAATGACGACAATATTTTCATATTCAAGTGTTTGAGGTACGTTCAATCAATGGACAAGCTCGTCCACTTCTTGACGGGATGCTGAGAAGTCATAAAATTAAGCATTTAGATTTTTTTGCAATTCTTTGTGGTCATGGCACCAACAAAACTGTAAAGAAATGAAAAAAAAAACAGGGTTGGCACATTAAAAGAAACACTTGAGGAATTTATGAGAAGTGGAGTGCAGAAAGAAACAAGTACATTAAGAAGGAAAAGTACAAAGATTCAGTTAAATTTCACTCTTCTCAGTCTAAGGCCATTTATTTTGCCCTGAAATTAAATTAATATACAAAAGTGCCCCCAATTTGAACATTTTAGAGTCTAAAGAAAAATATCATATGCAGTCTATGCCGGCAGACTAAACATGTTATACAAAAAAAACAAAACTGGGTGACACTGACATTAGCAGGATCCAAGGACTCTACAAATTCAGTCTGTTCCAATGATCCAGTGAGACGTCAGTCCATGCCCACAGAATTCCAACACAAGAAACATTCTAGGAACTGCATAGTCATAAATAAGGGTTTGTACATCAGTCCAATCCTTCAGAAGTTAGATAAAAATACACAAAAGAAAGGTAGGTTGGGATGTGTTGGGAAAACAAAAATACTGTGAGAGTAGAAAAAAAACATCCCATCTTTGGATTATGATGTCAGTAACTACTTAATTTTGGAGGTAACTGCAATGTTTCCATCCAGAGAGAACCTAGGGTGTGTGTCCACAAAACGCAATTTGCAAAACAAGAAAAGTTAACAAAAGAGGAAACAAAAAACGATTTCCCACCAAGAGTCTATACAGAGTCAACAAGGGGATGGATCTGTATCACAGGCGACAAGTTAACTTGCAAGATTTTTTGTGCCTTCCTTCTCACCTCCTCGTCTGTGACCGAATCGTCTACTTTTATAACCTTCCATTCAAGACCATTACCATTCAGTCTAGAAACGTCTTGGCCATTGGTGAGTGTAGACTGGGACCAGTTATAGCTTTGGAAATGGAGTCTCCTCACCGAACCACTGGTCATCACATCAGCTTTACCTTTATAAATGCTACCATCTTTAAGAGCGAAACCATTTTGACAGACGACTGGGGCAGAGTCTCCAATAAGGGCATCGTCTACTTTGAACGGACATGACAAAACACGTTTGTTGTCCAAGGCAACTACATTTGATATCTGACTGCCATTTTCCGTTGGAGAGTGTGGGATTCCAGAGAGATCCGGTGGCCGTCCCAAAGCAAAACTGGGGGCGCTTTTAGAATCCGAACCAAAGTGAATTTGCAACCTTGCGGTGTGGCCTCCGGTCAACCCCTTTATGTTTGTTAGCTTGAGGCACTGCTGCGCTTGAACAGAATGTTTATCTAGCATTGCCGATCTAACATTCTGCTTAAGACTGTCCACCGAGAGATTGGTAAGCAGAATCTTGGGTTGGTTATGAAGAATGTTCTTTGCTGCTCTACTGAGCATCGCGTAATTCACATCCTTGGACTTGCTCAAAACTTTCCGCCCTCGCTTCTTGGAAGGTTTCTGCACTCTCTGAACCTTGCTGCCAATTCTGGAAGAGATTGGCTCTGTGGTGCAAGACGTGTATCCATACACATCTTTGCTCCTCAAAATCACAGGCTTGGCTCCCTCTTTCCTCAGCTCTTGAAGAAAGGACCCCATTTGTCTCTCGGTGTCCGAAAGATCCTTGGACATGGGGTTAAAGACCCTCAGGGCCTCTTCAAGGGCAGATTGTCCAGCTGGGGCAAATCTGGCCCAGGAATGGACTACCCTCCCCATGCCCTGCTCTTCACAATTCATGGTGCACCTTCACAGCTGGTATGCATAAGGACTTCAGGTGTCTGTGAATATGAAAAGGATATTAAGGTGATGAATTTAAAAAAAAAACACACATGAACTGCAGTTTATATTATCTAACACAAAGAGCAGTGTAAATTCTGCAACACTAGCACCAAATGGATTAACAAAAATATTAGTGTTTGATCAAAAAACAGGTGGTCTTGTTCCAAGCACCCAATAATGATTGAGCTAGTAGTCCAACTGGGTTATCCATAACTTGCTTGTCTGAAAAGTTTGCTGATAATTTTGATTGTATCTTCCTAGATGTAGACCTAGATCTAAACAACTTACTCTGGATCAGTCAAGATTGGCTGGGATAATTTAGTTTGGCAAAACAATGTTTTTTAGTGTTTGCTTTGGGTCAAAACAGTACTATGACTAAACTAATCACAACATTCTGGTTATGCAGTTTGAACTGTCAGTTTTTCAACAGTTCTTCAAAAGTGTACTTCAACTATAATACTCCACTAAATAATCAGTAGCTGGTAGGGCTTTTATTCCATACAATCAAAGTTGCATGAATAACCATCTCGAGAATGTTTCGCGGTTATTGACTTCAACTGTGAAATGAGCATTTACAGGTGTTCAGGCAGTTCAGGTATTAGCCTCAGGCTTAATTTCTTACAACAACGTTACCTACAGGAAGACTGGCCAATTTTATTGCAAACTGTTCTAATTCCCTTAGACATAAGAATCTCTCTAGCTATCAATGGGAAATGGATCTGAACTCACTGCTTTCCACTTCAAAACAGTTCTACAATTTCAATCAATTGCTTATTAAATACTTTGTCATGTTGTTAAGAGCAATGACTTTTGATAGACAATTTTCTGTTGTAGTTTCAACATTGCATCTACAAATGCTTAGTAATTTTTATAATTTAGGTTGTTGAACAAACATACACAGGAAATAAGACTTAACGTTACTTTTAGTCATTATTTTATTTGGGTAGCACACATATTCTGAATGTTTTCGGCAGAATTCAAATGAGCCATTTTAATCTAGATTACTTCCAAGATTACAGTGAGATTAATCTAGATTAAAGAAAAATTAATCTATGCCCACCACTAATATATAAATATTATAGTTTTAAAAAGGGAAACTTCTATATTATATTCATTTATTAAACACAGACTGATATATTTAAAATGTTTATTTCTTTTAATTTTGATTAACTAAGGAATATCCCAAATTCAGTATCTCTGAAAATTTTAATATTGTGAAAAAGTTCAATATTGAAGACACCAGGTGCCACACTCTAATCAGTTAATTAACTCAAAACACCTGACAAGGCCTTTAAATGGTCTCTCAGTGTCGTTCTGTAGGCGACACAATCATGGGGAAGACTTGACAGTTGTCCAAAAGACGACCATTGACACTTTGCACAAGGAGGGCAAGACACAAAAGGTCATTGCAAAAGAGGCTGGCTGTTCGCAGAGCTCTGTGTGCAAGCACATTATTAGAGAGGCGAAGGGAAGGAAAAGATGTGGTAGAAAAAAAAAAAACGTGTACAAGCAATAGGAATAACCGCACCCTGGAGAGGACTGTGAAACAAAACCAATACAAAAATGTGGGGGAGATTCACAAAGAGTAGACTGCAGCTGGAGTCAGTGCTTCAAGAACCACTACACACAGACATATGCAAGATATGGGTTTCAGCTGTCGCATTCCTTTTGTCAAGCCACTCTTGAACAACAGACAACATCAGAACCGTCTCGCTTCAAAAAAGGACTGGACTGCTGCTGAGCGGTCCAAATTTATGTTCTGTGATGAAATAAGAGTCCGGAGGAAGAGAGGAGAGGCACTAGAGCTGAAACAACTTATAGATTTAAATAAATTAAAATCAATTATTAAAATCGTTGTCAACTAATTTAGTCATCGATTAGTTCCTAAATAACTTTTATTTGCCGTAAGCGGCTCATTTCGCTTCTGCCCGAGCACTTTGGAAAGAAGGAGATAGCGGTGCGCCTAGCGTTTTTTTCCACGCATTTTTAGGCGCGATATGTGAACGGCCCATAAGACTTTTATTTGTGCAGATTCTCCAGTACAATGTTGTTTGCAAATGTTTAGTCGTAAAAGCTGATAACATTGCTTTTTAACAGTAAACATTTAAAGCTTTGCAAACATGTTCTGTGATCAGTTTGTCGTTTACCAGTTCATAATTCAGTCTTGCAGCCTAATTGACTGAATGAGAGAGGTAAATGTTTAAATGTATTTGAAATGCACTTTTTTACCCTAAGTATTCACTGCTCTTTTTCACACAGCAGTTTTTTTGTGTGTGTCCAATTATTTTTTCTGGACAACCTTCTGATGGATTTTACTTTAAAATGTGAGTTCCATTCAGGTTTCATGCCATTGTCACTTTTTTTTTAAGGATTGTTTATGCAGCGTAAGCTATAAAGCTGTTTCCCAGTAAATAATAAAATGCAATGTACAGCAATTTTATTCTGTTTTATCCTTATTCTTCGTGAAAATATGTTCTGAAAGATTCCTTAAGCACATTCCTTCACCACTGCCATGGTGAAAACTAGTGCTGCAACAACGCGTCGACGTCATCGATTACGTCGACTACAAAAATGCGTCGACGCGTCACACTGTTTGTTTACATCTTGCGTAATGGCATACTGGGAATGGAGAAAGTTGCATTCTATCACAAAAACTATTGAGACCATTGTTATCAAAAGAATGTGAATACTTTAAACACAGGACAAATAAAATGGCCCTTTGTTCCCTTTGTAAAACCGATATGGTGAACCACGGCAGCACAACTGCGATGTGCAAGCACCTCAGAGGAAAACATCTTGGCGCTCTCCGGTGTTGAGATTATTTAACTGGTTACCGTGTAATCTGGTGACCAACTTCCTGGTATTCCTGTGCTTGCGGCATTCTGAAAAGTTGAGATGTTTTTAACTCGATGCGGTGCGGACGCGCCTGGAAAACGACCGCGTCGCTTCCATTATAAGCGCGCTTATCGCGCTCCTACACTGGAAATAACGAACTTGAGCGTGCAATAGACGTTATATGTGAACGGCCCCTTAAAAGACAGCGCGCTGCGAGACAACAGTCACAAACCACCGAGCCACCCCGAATCAGCTCCAAATCTCTGGAAACCATGCTAAACCATAGCAGAACCCTGACTACATTTTATGGTTTGTGATGCTAAAGAACATTTCATGACGCCTCAGACAACTGTAAATTTATGGCTACTGTGGTTTAATTATAAATGCGATCATAAGCTCATATTTACCATAGTAAAATAATTTTCTTTGCCTCTTATTTTATACTGCAAAAACTTCAACCACATAAGTTGAAAATGAATAAAGGTTGAAATATTATATTAGAAGTTAGGAGTTAGAAGGAGTTTTGGTTCCTTACCGCTGTTGCCTCTGGCTTGCTTAGTTGGGGTCACTTCATTTACAGCGATATCGTTGACTTGATTGCAAATGAATGCACAGACACTATTTAACTTAACAGAGATGACATCACTGAATTCAATGATGAACTGCCATTAACTGTCATTTTGCATTATTGACATACTGTTTTCCTAATTAAATGTAGTTTAGTTGTTTTGAAAATCTTTTTTTGTTTTAAGTGCCTTATAAATAAAGATGACTTGAATGATGACACTCAACCCTACCTCTCATTCCATCCTGATGATTCGAAGTTAGCTGCTCGCTTCTCAGTTTTTCTAATAGAAATTTGATGCTGGATGAAGGACCATCACCTTCAGCTCAACCTTGCTAGACCGAACTGCTTGTGGTTCCATCATACCCATTGTTTCATCACAGAAACAGCCAGAATCCTCGGAAATATGACTGATGATCAGCTGACTTTGTCAGACCACATTGCTAAAACTGCCCGGTCCTGCAGATTTACTTTATTCAACATTATGAAGATCAGGCCGTTTCTTTCTAAACATGCTGCTGCTTTTGTTGATTTTGATTGCTTCCATGGATGAACTATGCCTTTACACGTTGAAAGCATACCAAGACAAAATATTGCTTTCACCTTTGAACAACTGATGGAAAATGAATTCACAAATATCTGACTAAACCTGAAGAATGACAGACACAGGTACTCGCACATGCTTATTTGATATTTCTGTCCATTTAGACTTCAAAACGTCAAAATGGTACACAGATTTTTAATAGGAATTAAAAATGCAGTTCATCACCTCTTAAATTATAAAGTTTCTATGAATGACCCTTTTAACATGAAAATATTAGCATGACTTATGACTCATTTCCCCAAAATGTGTCTTTAATACAAGTACATTTTGTCTTACAGCAGTTGGCAGATTTTTAATTTGTTTTCAGGCATAAACAAGTTAAAGTGAAAAGATCTGCCAGTGCAGTTCGACAAAACACCAGATACAATCTATAAAGACAAGTTTTAATATCCCAAGCAGCATTGCTTCTCAAGTAAGTTTATGAAATCCATGATGATTGATGATTCAAATCATAATGTCTAAGGAATCCATTTGGGACATGATACTCAAAATTCTAAGAAATAATTCACAATACCTACATCACAGAGACTACTTCATTATTAAGCAATGAAGAAGAAAATCCACACATTGGTGTTGCCTAAACACTAGGGTGACGAAGCCCTTACCTAGAGTAATCCTACAGAATATAGGTTTCAAAGAACAGATAAATTTTTCACTTTCAAAAATAAGATCTGTCTGTCTGATGAATTCACTCAATAAAAATGGATGACCAGACAAAAACACATTGGCACTGAAGAACAATGATATCCAAAGTACGAATACTCACTTTGCTACCAACCAATATTTTATATCAAGACAGACATGTCACCATCGTATTGATGAAATAGAACTGTTTCGCTCTTGGTTTTAATAAAGATCTTTTGCTGGACCAATTGTTCTGCAGCTCGCGTTATTACCAACTTAACCAATTAAATTCATGCAATTCACAGAATGACCACAAATGACAACAATCAGCGCCATGCTCTGAATCTGCAAGGTAAAAGTATCAGACTAGACTACTTTTAGGTTAAAGAGCCACACAGATGTGAAATCAAAAATTACCTGTATTACAGTGTATGATGTAGCTGTCCATCAGTGTAAACAATGTTCAAAGTAATTAAACCAAAAAGTACACGATTTATAAAGTTATTGGCTTCTAAAGTAAGGAGTCGACTCTGAATCGCTGAAACAAGTCGTTATAGATTTCAAATCTTTTGCCCATCTCTATGTACGTCACTAGGAACACTTTGCATAATAATCTCCACCTACCTTCTTGGGAGAAACAAAACTCTGACCTGCCCCACCCCCACACACAGACGCTCTGGTTGGTGTGATAGCATCATGTCGGGGAGACAGTGTGTTTTTAATTGTAAAGGCAAGTTTGTTTTATTTTCACTGCCAAAGAATGAAGATCAGAAGAACCAATGGCTAAAATTCATTTTCACCACAATACCAGAGCAGTACAACAAATCCCTTTTGTTCTGTTCACAACATTTCACTGATGACTGCTTTTCTAATCTCGGTGAGTACAAGGCTTGATTTTCAAAGCGTTTGGTCATAAAAGAGGGTTCATTACCAACTTTATTTAGACCAACGAGCATCTCCGAATCACAACGCGAAGTATGATTATGAAGTTATGTGTTTGTTTTCTCCCGAGCATCTTATCAGTGTGTGTGCTGTCTGCAGCCTTTGTCTGCGCTGATCTTCATTTACAAACACGTCATTAAAATGAAGTGTTACTCCGTGAATACTCAACGAAGAGACATGAGAGAGATATCTATAGAAAGCTTGACATGTCTTCTTTAAAACTAAATAAGTGCTGCTAACAGATATTCTGTGATAAAGTAATCCATATGAAAACAACGCGATATCCGTTTTTCACATCTCCCTTCATTATATCTAATGTGACAATGCCCCCGCGCTAAACGCGCTATTCAGATTCAAACTGAAGCGCGCAGTTTCAATACACCCACACAGAAGAAAAATCAGCGAGACTGTTCAAGTTTTTTATTTTACTGTTTGCTTTGCGATGAGAGGAATAAGACATAATTCACCCCAGAAAGATGCTAACGCATTGTTTACCATGGAGGTGTGTACGGAACAACCAATCAAACCTGACTATGTTAGTTGACCAATCAGAACACAGTATGCTACCGAAAGGTGGGGTTTAAGGAAACTGAATCTTTTGAACAGCTTCCCGCGAACTGTTTTGGGATCTCTGAGAATTGAGTTAATTTTAAAATGATATTTTGACAAAATGACAATGTTTTTTAACCTTGGATGGATTTAAACCTGTTGTACAGGACTTATAAACAGTGATAGGAAGCTTAGAATTTCATCTTTCTGGCTCTTTAAAGAAAAAAGGTGACCATTTATAGGGTTGTGCTTATGGATAATAATATTGTATATTGATGATAGGGCTGGGATAAACTATTATTTTTTAAACGATTAATCTAGCGATTATTTTTTCGATGCATCGATTAATCTAACGATTATTTTTTCAGACCGATTCGATTTCGATTATCTCCCCATTAATTGACTACTAACAATTTATACAAGTTTATTTACATATCTGAATGAAAAAAACATGAATTCCTTAACATTGCAATATATGTTTATTGCTCTTAAAATTGCAAAATAAAAGACTGACTAAGAATGCATTACTTTGCACTTGTATAGAGAGATAGCATTCAATAAAACCTTGAAGCCTTGAAAACACATAGCTTACTGAAACAAGCTTACTGAACACATAGGGCCTAGCTTACTGAAAAAAAGTTCTTCTTTCAGATGAAAATAACAACAACTTGATGTCTAGCATTCAATAAAAAAGGTCACCCAAAATACTTGTTTAGAGCAATTGAAAGAATACAGTAACCAATGTAAACTTGAGGGCTTTAAGCTAATACAGAGATTGCTTTTCCAAAAAAAAAAAATATATATATATATTAACAGTGTGAGCCAGCAGCCTGTCATGGAGAAAAAAAAAAAATCTCCAAATGCTCCACGTGAAACCTTGGCATTCCGCTCTTTTTCTATCGTGTCTAATGATTTTGGTTAATATGAACGAGGTAGAGATATAGAGAGAGAGAGAGAGAGAGAGAGAGAGTGCAAGACAGCGCTCGTGTAGTTTGAAGACTGTGAGCGTGCGTGAAACTTTGGTGTTTCGCACTTTTTCTATCGTGTTTAATGATTTTGATTAATATGCACAAGGGAGAGAGAGAGCAAGAAGCGCTTGTGATGTTTGAAGACTGTGAGTGCGCGCTCAGCCGGGGCTCTCTCTCGTACGCGCCCTGTCAGGCGCAGCAGTCATTCTATTCTACATCACTCATCGATCAAATAAGGCTTTGACAGCCGCCAAAAAAAAAAAGATCAATGCAGAAAAACCACTGGATTGGTTATATAATGTTGGACAGAATGTTGATCCGGCCATCGCGTATATTCAGCGCACATAAAGTAAACGTTTTGCAAGCGTTTTTTAAAGAAATATATATTTTTTTTTTTACAAGGTTATGCGTTATATAACCAATCACACACAATTCCGTTGAACTTATGAATTCAATGGCTAATCAAAGGCATTCAGATGAGTCATCACTGAAACACCGGAGTATTGTAGTTCAGTGTGCACTCACTGACTGAATTCTGGCCTTTCGCAAATTCTTTCATCATAAACAAAGTGCATGCAATGTAAGTATAATAGATAGCTTCACTGCTTAGCGGTGTGTTCTATGGCTGTGACGGTATCAGATTTTTACCACCGTGGTAGGTAAGGACCAAGGTGCCTTAAAATAAATATTAAAATAAAAATAAAAAACATTAGTTGCAAAAACTTGTAACAATAGCCTGGCCCTTGTCCGACAGCTTCTCATAATTACTGGCCCAAGTCCGACCTGAGTCTGAGTCTTTTCTCTCGCTCTCTTTCCCATTACACACAGCTGTTGTTCCAGCCATTAAAATAGCTCAGTTTTCTTTTGAAAGCAAAGTGGTTATATTTCTTTTCGTTTCTTTATAGAGTTAATTTAGAAATATATGTTTAGAACATTTATTGTTTGTAAAAGGTTTTTAAGTAACGACAAAGCAGCCAGGAGAAGACATTGAGTTAATCATAGCCTCTGTTCTCAAATCATCACGACTTGCCTAAAATAAAATAATCAAGCATATCACAATTTGTGGCCGACTGATATGGGTTTTTTAGGGAGCTGATACCGATGCCGATATTAGGGAGCAAAAAAGATAAATACCGACATTCCTCATTACGGAAATAAGGCCCTACTTATGTAGCAAACTAGTATGATAAGCTCACTATGGGAGTTAAAGACGAGGACATTGTTGTTTATTTACTTGGCATTGAGTCTTTCTAAAAAGGGGACAACTTAGCGTTAAATCACCATTCAACAGACTCAAGCCCCCACTGGACTGCCATCTATTGGACTGCAGAAAGATACTATTCTATCTGCTACGTTACTTACTGTACTGACAAACTGTGCCTGCGCTGCAACAAGCCACAACAAAGCGACCATTGAAAATCATTTGAACTTTGTGTCAGCGTGTCATAAATAGAACAGGGCATCAGTTTACTAAAGCCAGTGCAGAAAACTATTTGACGAACGGCGTGAGAAAATACAATAGAATTCTATTGTATTTTGTTGCGCTGCGTGATGTGATGTGATGTGACTGATGTGATAAATTCTGGGCAGCGGCACGGCCGGTATAAACACCAGCACTGACTGAGTGGTCGTGATCAGTTCCGATGGCCATAATACAGACTTTAATGTGCCGCAGACATAAGCAGTGATGTGCAAATCAGCTGTAGTCTCTAACGTAACTGAATCTGCTGTTAAAAATGAGCCATCTATTCATCATATCATCAGGCAAAACTAAGAATTGGAATCACTGTTATGTGACGATCGAGTATAGGTGCAGGTGGGTGGCAGGCGGATAATTTGAAGCAGCGGACTTGTGTGAAGTTTGAGCTTATCTGCGTATCTCTACACTACAATGGAGTTCAATCGCAAACAATGAAGCAGACTCTGCTGGACAAACTAAGTAATTACCCCATTCATTCATTTAATCTGCATTATATGTTCTGAGAAACAAAATAAATAATATTATATCAGCAGCATATTCGCCAACACCGATATATCGGTAACAGGCTCAAACTGGCTGATAATCTCTAATTTGTGCTCTAATCAAAATGTCAGTTTAAATGTTTAACCTAGATGTCAGCTATTAGATGTACTCTACATTCTTTTGTGCAGAAAGTAGAAACCAAGTGCGCATTGATGTACATGGAGGCGCCGGTGTGATCACTTGCAAACAACTTTTTGTGCTCATAAAAAGGTAAGAGTAATATATTATCCGGAACTATAAAGGGTCTATATTTATTTGTATGCATTCACAATATCAGCAAAACATTGTGCTTCTATAAAATAAAGAAAACAGAATGCGCTTTCTGAAGTCTCTGTGTTGAACAAGAGCGCTTCACAAAAATGAACTGAAATTCAACAAACTGCCTCACAGACATGATATAGGCTATCTATAGAAAACTTTCATTACTTTACTTTATTGCTTTAAAACAAAATAATTCAAATCGAAAACAAAAACCCTTGATGTAGGCTAATCCATAAAGATGCATTTTTCTCAAAATATATCCAATGAGGAAATACCATGTCAGGATTAACAACATCTTTGGAAAATGGACTCAGAAAATATTTTTATAAATAATTTAAATAATATCAAGAATCAGGAATAAACTCATATAACATCGGCTGGCCTGTTTTCTTGCTTTCCTGTAAAAACAACAAAAAACATTGGATTGTCAGTATGCAAATGTTTGCACCTGGTGCGAATGGAACCGCTCACAAGTGTTCAGTCAGTGTTGCAAAAGTGTCTTGTTTAACCACTTCAATTTTCAAAGGTTTATGTAAATTGTGTTTCTGACATGTTTTGACAAGATCGAAAAACATTTTGGATCTTATTTACACTTGTTTAGCCCCATTCAACAAATTAATGTTAATGCTAGGTGTTAACCATCAATGAAGTACACTAGCTAAAAGACTCAAGTCGTTTGCACCCACTCCATTCAATTTTCAAATGTAAATGAAGTTCAAAACTGAAAGCTGGTGAAAAATCAGATTGCAAGATAGCTTAATATGCATCCTTTGTTATCTTAGCGTACTGACTGTTTTTAAGTATAGTAGACTACCTATCACACTAAAATGAATTTTCCCCAAACTAAATGCACATATTGTCCAGACATGTAGGCTAGAACTATCGGGGAAGAGAATGAATCGATAACAAGAAATTACTGGTCAGTGAGGTTTGTCTATTTGCAAAAATTCATACTGTACTCTGTCATCAACAGAATGTTCATCCTGGGTGTGAATAGTTCCTTTGTAATACATTGTTCCTATTCAAAATTTTGTTTGTGGTGAAAACAGGGCTATTGAACTCTAGTCCTGAGTGCCAAACACACCTGAAAAAATAAACTTATCAAAGTCTTCATGATTAGCTGAACATAAGAGGCAGCTGTTTTTTTTTTTTAGATGAGTGTTGGAACTAAATGCTGCAGAAAATTAAAGTATGCAAGCACTTCTAGCTATGAAAGCTAGTTGCTTTTCCATCAATACTACTTACTTTTACTGTCATCTTCCTCGTTTGACGAAATTGATGAGAAAGTTGAAAGTTGCTACTTACTGGGGAAAATGTAAAAAAAAATAATTGTACGTTTTGTAAAGAGATTTTTTTTTTTAATCGCCACAAACAACCCTCTACATTGTGAATAAATCACTTGCATATGCGACTAAATCTTTACTTGGGTGACTAAATGATGTCTAATATTAACCAATGGCTAATTAATTTTACAGATTTTACTCACCAGTATGAGTTTGAGGCTAAGTGAAAGTTTAGCACTGATATATTTTCACTCGCCAAACACTGTCCGTCAGGCGATCTGCAATATTTTTCAGTGCAACACGCCTGTATTTGATGTACCATAAACTCTAGTGTAAAGGCGCAAGACTCGCCATTGTCGCATTGTCTCACAAACACACACACAGAGAGAGAATTGACGCGCTACATGTAAACGATATAGTCTATTGTATTTTCCTGTAAAAAAAAAAAAATGGTATTCCTTTGGATTTCTTCAGCCTAATTAAGACCTGCCGGTTTCTTTGGTAGTGGGCAGAGCTAATGCACAACGGCAATCTCTACACACAAGTCTACACACACAGCAGTGAACACACACCCGGAGAAGTGGGCAGCCATTTATGCTGCGGCACCCGGGAAGCAGTTGGGGATTCGGTGCCTTGCTCAAAGGGCACCTCAGTCGTGGTATTGACAAGACTTGAACCAAACTCTCGAACCATTAGGCCACAGCTTATACCTGAAAGTACCATTAGGTGCTTTCATATACATTAGGTACTTTTGATCTCTGAAAGTACAATCAGGTACTTTCAGATATTTAAAAAATACATTTTATAAACTGCAAACTATATTATATACTGTACATTATATGGCAGTCGGTTGAGTAAACAAAAAAATTACCAGCCAATGGAGATTCAACTGCCAAGGGTGTCCGTAGAGGGTTGTAAACACAACAGCACCTTTTAAGTGTTCAACAGAACTCACAATTTTTTTGGCCAAACATTAAAGAGGTCACATGATGTTGCTAAAAAGAACATTATTTTGTGTATTTGGTGTAATGAAATGGGTTTATGCAAAGTAAAAAAAAAAAAAACATTTTCCACAATGTACATTATTGTTTCTCCTCTATGCCACGCCTTTCTGAAAAGAATAGATTTTTACAAAGCTCAATGGTCTGAAAAGCGAGGTGTGCTCTGATTGGCCAGCTATCCAGTGCATTGTGATTGGCCAAACACCTCAGGCGTGTGATGAAAATGTTATGCCCCTTACTATACTGTGATGTTGTGTGTCCCTGAGAATGCCGCTCCACCTGAACCAGTGTTGCCAAATCCGCAGTAGTTTTTCCATGTCCGCTGGTCAAAGCGACCCCAATCTCGATAACATTATATTTAGCCCCTAAAATGCCAATGTTACAAAGGCAACCCTGCCAAAAAAAAACGTGTATTTTAACCCAGGGACACAATTTTTATCGGGGAACCTCCTGGAAACGCGATTGGGCTAGTTTTGGGCTAGTTTTGAGAAGAAACTGGGCAGGATTTGTTGTGAAAACCTGGCAACTCTGATCTGAACGCACATGCTGGAGAGATACACTACTAATGACAGGAGTGCCTTTACTGAGGAGATGCACATGAAAATCGCATTCTATTTTTTGCACAGTCCTAATCCTCACACACGGACAAGTGTGACATTATATACCTCTGTAAATAAATGCAATTTAAATCCATGTCTCACACGCTTCAATGCACTTTGAATAGAACATATACATTCGCTTCGAACTGGAATCATGGTGGAATATCCGGTGATGTCCACTTCTCAGGGCACTTACGTTCGAATAGAACAAATGTCTGAAGCGATAAGAGGAACATACAAAATGTGCAGAGCAGTGCGGGGTGAGTACTGGAATTGAGAACCACCGACTTAACTAAACTGTATTTTTATGCTTTGCACCTCGCCGTACTGTCTAGACCTAAAACCATGTCTGCATTTGTGATCGTAGAAACGACCAACAAGGGCTACTCTACACGACTCAAAACTTGCGTTTGAATCATCAGTGCCAAATCTTTTAAATATGTAAATGTACTTACAGACTGTGAGTCAGAACAGCCGGCAATGTAGTCTACTCTCCCAAGATCAGGAGAACAGTACTCCATAAAATGCACTGCATTTGAATATTTGTGTTGAACAGTGTTGTAAATTAGGGCTGTGACTGTTGCTATGACAACTGCGGTTGTCAACCGCCGCCAGCAGTAGTGTAAGCTTTATAGCAGGCATAATATGAAGTTTTTAGGTTGCGTATTTACTGACGGAAGTGCTAAAATAAACACGAGCTGATGGGTTAAATCGGGTGTGTTAGAGGAGTCAGCCAGTCATGGGTTTCAGAGATGTATATAAATATATAAATATGCACATAGTTTATTTTGCGGTCTGATAAGAAAAGATAAGCACAAGGGTAGCGCAAAAGCGCCTTTAAGCATGTAATTGAAGACCACGCGCTGCAAGCACAGGAGCGATTCCACACTCGCTTGACTGGCGCCTAGCACTGAAGTGAAGTGCGCGTCTGAAATGTCTCTCATTCTGCGTCTAAATAAATTAACTTCTTGTCAAGAGAAATTGACAGAAGCACCAGTTGTGAGTGGGGTCTATGCAGAATATGCAGAATCTGGAAAAAATGAATCGCCTGCATTGACGTGCTAATTTTGACACCACTAATATATTTATACATACATTTTTTATATATCTTTATACAAACATATATATATCTCAACCACCGGCGGTTTACACCCTACTGTAAATACAACTTAACCACCTGATTTCTAGTCGTGACCTCTTTTAGAAGATCAAATAAAGTAATTTCGTTTTCACAAGGAAACGCACACAACATGGCGGCAGCAACAGCAAGAATAAAAGTTCATTCAATCATTTTAGTGTGTATTATCATCTGTAAAATCTAGAAAATGTAGCTAGTTTTCAGAAAATAATCAGATGTTAAGAGATGTTCACACTCAATGCACTGCAGCATTATAAAAACTGGAGTGCAACACAAGGTGAGTTGAAAGGCTTTTTATATTTGTGATTTAACGGAAGTAGCGAAAGATTTTTTTTTATAAAGTAACAGACATTTGAACAAATTATTTTCCAAAAAGAAAAAAAATTTTGGTTAGGGATAGTTCTATCTATTGTTGACTGGATGAAAGCAGGTGTGAATCAGTTCGCAGTCAATTGCAAGAAAGGGGTGTGGTTTAAGTACACCAAACGATTTGAAGTTTCATTAGGTCTATTCCACTGGGAAAAAAAATTAATAAAAAACGAAGCAAAAAACAAAAACAAACATTAATTGTTCACCATAAAGATTCATTTAATTTAGAAAATATATAATTTTGTAAACTTCAGCTTCATTTAAATTTCTTGCCGACTTTAACTGCCATTCTGTTATATGTCAACATTATACATTTTACCCAACCTCCAAATTCATTAGATCAGTCCTTTGTCTTAAAAATTACACTGGGCTGCCATGTTGGTTTTCAAAACATCCAGCATATTGTGGTGCGAAATGCTTTGTAACGGCGAAAAACGAATATTTGCGGCATAAAAGTATAAAATTATAAAATATAACACTTCGTGAATAGACTCCTAAAACCCTCTAATCACATGTTTTCGCGATGTTTACAGATTAGATAAAGCAAATTTGTTATTTAAAAAAAAATCATCAGATAGTTATTCCAAATAAGAATGCAGCTCTAATTTTTTTGGCAATGGGATATTGCTATGAGTGATCACTAATTAAGCTAATTGCATCGAAACACAAAATTATTGTAAATTCAAATCTGTAAAAAAGTAATTTCCCTACATAAATAAAAAATCTGGCAAATTATAATAATTTTACACCGTTAAACTGAAAAATAGGCATGCCTTTTGTTTCAAGGTTGTTGTTGTTATTTTGTAATGAAATCTATACTTTAAATCTATGTCTGTGTTTAAATTCACAACACACACTTGAATACAGACACCTTTTTCTGGCAACGTTAGCTAGATCGCGCAGCGCCCTGAACTGCGATACTTCACGAGGTTTGACGTAGTCGAGCGCATACGAAAATACACAGATCCGGTCTTTACACGCTAAATTAATCTTCCTTAGCAACCAAAGCGTTAAAGCAGATCGAGTGATATGCAAGAGGCGAAGTGACACTGCGAAACCACAGGTTTGTAGCAGCAAACGTCGATAATTTAGAATTACATTCAATAACATTTCAAATGGCGATGCAACAATACAATAGAGGAACGTTCAGCTGGCGAAAATGGGAGATAAACATTCGTCTTATACTTACCGGTTGAATACTGCCTCGCATACGGATTGAATAAAAACGTTTCAAACACAACAGATGTATTTCAGCCCCACTTAGGGTGTCTAATGTTACTTGAGAAAAACTAATACGCAAAAAAGCAGGCTAAAATGTAGTTGAGGATAAGCCATACACGGTACGTGTCTTAATGGCGAACATGCTTGAAGTAAATGTCACACAGCAGTGAGACCGCGCTTTCTCCTACAAATGAATAAATATTTTTTTAAAACATGTCTTACCTTTTACCGAGTCCCTTCTGCGAGGATTGAAATGAGAGCTGCCGAGCTCTCTGCCATGAAACAAAAAATGGCTCTCAAAGCTTCAGAGGGAGCGTTTCGGAGTGGCTGACTGAAGAAGGGGCGGAGCCATCGCGAAAATAGCTAGCTAGCTAGATTAAAAATTGTTTAGGTGCAAAAGAAGATTTTCATGTTGTTGTGGACAATGGTGCAGAAATATTTATGTAACATAAAAGTAAAAAAAAAACAGACCACAGACCATTACATTATTAAACATTTATTTATAGTGTTATTATTAATATAGCCACGAACTGTCATAAATAACTTGATAACATATGTATAAAATATATGTAAATATATATTTAATAATAATAATAAAAAAACATCACAAAAGGGTGATTATATTCCTACAGGATTTGCAGTTGGTAGTGGGGGATGGGTGAGCAGGAGCCCAACCCCCACAAATGGGATTGAAGTATGCTCGACAATAATGATAGGAATGTTGGTTGGAATTTACAACGATGTACTTGGAAAATACAAAAGAACACCACTAGAAGTTGGACTTCCAATCACGTTTTTCACATATTTTGCTGAAATGTGGTCATATGACATCACATTAACATGGCGGCTTTCTTGAG
Source organism: Carassius gibelio (assembly GCF_023724105.1). Classification (NCBI taxonomy): domain Eukaryota; kingdom Metazoa; phylum Chordata; class Actinopteri; order Cypriniformes; family Cyprinidae; genus Carassius; species Carassius gibelio. The sequence goes on along the minus strand of NC_068417.1, from coordinate 20,946,478 downwards.
CACCAACAATAATTAATCAAACTTCCCAAACACAACCTCTTCAGCCAATATTTGTAAAGCCTTCTAAAAGAACCACAACAAAATATCCCCCATATTGAAAATTGTAGACCTTCATGCCATACTACCATTGCATCGTTTATCCTCAACAATTTGGTTGCTAGGTTTTTTTTAGGTTTTTTTTTTATGATAATGAACCGCAATGCTAATGATAGCATATTGTTTTCTTATGCAAACATTTAGCGGATAATAGAATGTTTTTATGTTCAAAAGTTGGAAATTTCAAGAGGGAATATCATATAGCATAGGCCCTGTCCACACAAACATGGTTATCTTTAAAACTGCAGTTTTTCTACGCAGTTTGGCTGTTTGTCCACATGTGAACGCACATGTAAACACAGTGCCAGGTCACTGATACCGAACATTTTTGAAAACTCCTGCCAGGTTGAGGGTTTCCAAAAAATCTGGTTACAGAGTTATCGTCTAGACAGCGAAACCGAAGTTTTTGGGTTTTTACATCAGAGCCTGCACTTTTATCTCCACCTACTTGAAACTTTTTCAGGCTTCTGATTGGCCAACATGGCTTTACCGTTTAGATTATAGCGCCACCTGTTGGTTTGGCATGCTCTTGACAGTGCATCATAGCATGTGTTTGCGTTTCCATGTGGATGGAGATTTTTTTAAAACAGAAGAAGGAAAAGTTCTGTTTATAAAAATACCCATGGTATGGAGTGGTACTAGTCAACTAGAGTTTTTCTAGTTTATGCAATACGGAAGCTAACTCTGGCTTTATTAGAAGATTCTAATTCAAATTATTTTTATCTTTGGTATGGAGGGACATCCTCTCAGTCCTTCTGATGGCGGCCATTTTATGGTTTGGTGAATGGGTCAATGCCAGTCAACACAGGACATGCTCTGCAATGAAGAAAGCTTAAATAATATACACAAGTGAACAAAACGAAACACATTTAATTGTACATGGGATATTATAGTATTCGCTGAGTTGTAATGAACATGATACTGTATCTCTAAGGAAGCATTAGCACCTTAGCATTAGCTTTCTTTGCTCCTTTTGCAGGCAGTTGGTGTAGTTGCAGCATCTACCAGCAGGAGCTGATGCCACCATGCTAACCAGCTCAACCTTGGCCATTTAGCTTGCCCAGTAATGGCAGAAAGGCATCACTGGTGGGGTGCACAACATTCAGTAACTGGATTATTCTAATCATGCTGTTTGTTGAGGTGTCCTGCCAATTTCCTTAATTAAGACCAGCTAGGCCAAAGATGAAAAGAGAATAGTGGAAGAGGATAGTTTTACAGAGGATAGTGAGAAACCGACTAGCAACCACACAGAGCACCCTAGCAACTGCACAGTAAAGTGCTAAAAACAAAAACGTTGCAACTCCATGGCAACCACCCTAGCATAAAACCCGGTGACTTTTACATGAGTAAACACCACTTACCTTTTCTTCAGAAAAAAACAAACTGCTTCAACATAGACACAATATATTAGAGAACACCAAAATAGAACTAGCACACCTGCATGCACACATTACTGACATCACTTTTAGATTTGTGGCAGCAGCACATATCCTGAGTAAATCATTAATAAAACCACAATGCTAGCTAAAATAAATATGATATAGCTGTCAGTCAAAATAGGCCATGCTAGTTAATCTAGTATTGGTGAATACTGATGCTAATGGCCATTGTACAAAGTGTTTTATGATTAATGAAAGGGGAAACATGACTAATGAGTCACCAGTTTCTTTAGTGGTCAGTAACCAAAATTCTTTAAATACTGATACGGTTGGTATTTTTAAATGCTAAAACTGCTGTATTGCATAAAAAGGTAATTTAAACAAATTTCCATATTTATCATTGATCAGAAATACATCCCTCACTCCGAACTTACACCATTGGTTGGGTTATTGTTGCTATGCAACACCACTTAAACAAATGGACTGAAATTTAATTTGGCGTCACTGGTGGCACAGAAATACATACTGCCGCTTTAAATGCCATGTTCACTAAAAAATAAACATGTTTATAGATGCTTAGATGTAAATTCAAGATTGTGACAAATACACTAAAAATAAATTATACATATATTAGATCTGCCATTTCCATTATCTTAAATGTCATGCTCAATAGACAAGATGATTCCCCACAAAAAATAAAATAAAAATAAAATGTATTTATATATATATATATATATAAGCAAAATCAAATATATTTAGATAATAGTTATTATTTATTCAATTATTGCATTTGAAAGAGTGGCACAAAAAATTTCATTAGAATAATCATTTAAATTAATTCCATTAATAAAACTAAGTGTTCTTCCAGTCAAATGTTATTCAAAAATGTCTACAACCAAATTAAAACAAAGTATGATGAAACGCTTGTTTTTAATGTTTAGGTCAAAATTCATTACACACACGAATGAATTCTTACATTTTAATGGATGTTCTCAGCTTTAAAGATGCTAACCTGAGTCTTACATGCATTTTGAGACTAAGCTGTATTTTAAATGTGACATTAACTCCAAAATTTGGTCTGGTCTGAAAGCTGGTCATAAGAGGTATTGTTTTGCTCAAAGCTTTTGGCAACAAAACATTGAGCATCATGCGAATTACATCATTTTCAGGTATATCAAAGGGGAAATAATACTGAATCAACAATAGTGCAGATACCACAGAATCATGCAAACCATTTACAGTTGAAGGACTCAATCACAGGACAAAATATCTGCAGACATACTATAAATACAACTGAATACTGTATATTAAATACTGATGCATTACATATTAACATTTCAGATATATGCAGATTTAGGTTGCATATGTGGATTTGGAAATTAAGAAAATATTGGGTCACTTTTTCCAGGTATATGAGGTATATAGTAGTTCTAGAAATTGTTCAGTTTCCTTTTGTCTATAAACATCTGAAGTGGGTGAGAAGATGCATAAAACTCAGTAGGACAAGTTCACCCAAATACAACAAAAACATTTTCATTGTGCATTTTCATTACTGGCTGCCTCAAACGGACCTGCAGTGGAGATGTGGTGTGTACAGGTAATTTCAGAATTACCTTAATTATGAGTTTGCAACTATTAAAAATCACTTATATCTTTGTTAAACTCGTAATTGCTAAAATTTCTTTGAATTTTACCAATAGATATTTTTATATTCAGACATGACTGCAGCATCAATCAGTCTTCAACCTTTTGCGCAACTCTACAAAATGTCCAGTGATGTTCTACCGTGTTCTCATTGGCGCGTTCACTCATGTGATGCACCCGCGTGTTGCGAATTGTGAAGCCTTGCTTGGAGATGTACTCCACCAGATGCACCCGAAGGGAAACCTCTTGGTGGTAGTCACATGGTCCAAAGGTAAAAGACACTTGAAAGTCTCTGGTGTCCATCATGTGTTTATTCCATCTGGTGAAGTTGTTGGAGATGCCTTCAAGTAGCGCGTGAACTTTGGTGGTGATAGTGAGTTGGGTGATAATGACCGCCACCGGGTTTGAGTACTTGGACAGCTTACGAATACTTGAAAGTTCTACCACTTGCTCAAATGTGTCCAATGGATAAAGAGGTTTGGTGTCTCCTAAACAATGGATCAAGGGCTCGATCTGATAAAAGTCTGCTTCCTTCCGAAGGAGCTCTGTTTCTTTGAAGTCACATGGAAGTGTCAATTTCGAGGTTCGTAAAAAGTTCAAGATGTAACGGAATAGAGGACCATCTCGATCTATGAAATAGTTGCCCTGGGCATCTCGTGTGGTGGGAAAATCACCACGAAACATGGCACCCAACATTGAGTCCGGATAACGTTGGAGGGTGGAAAGCGATGTGGTGTACAAATGGCCACCAACATTTAGGGTAACCGTATCCATCATCTACAACAAAGAAGAACATAAACATTACATGCATTTTGTTCTTGCTGACAATGTCAAGATGGTGCTTGTACTGATGCTACAAACACTCAACAGATTACTGCTGAAAAGACCACTTTAGACTGGTATAAATTGCCACAAAGATCCATTGATTTGGTGTTGTTCTTGTTCCTGAGCCTTCAAACTTACATTGTTTCCCAGCAGAACTTAAACCCGCTTGGTTTTTCTAGTGAACTGTTTGACCATGGAAGATTTGTTGGGGTCCAGCCTCAAAAACAACATTTGCTGCTTTCAAAACCCTTAATAAGACTGATTTCTATGGAAACTCTAGTATGTAAACTAAAGCCTCATTCAGACTGTCAGCCTAATGCCAATTTTGTGCATATCCAATTGGAACCCAATCTAGATGACTGACTGTCCAAACAGTGTACCTGACTGTCTAAACAGTGTATCTGAACTGTTCATATTATATTTGTGTGTCCAGATGTGCTCTTTCGCTTTACGGAATGTGCATGGGTTTCTATGGCAATGATATTGCATTGTTATCCCTATGCTAAAAACAATAACACCAATACAATTTGCAAAACACATTGTCTTGCGATATGACAACATGTTGATGTCACCGTGTATTATATTTCGCTTTTTGAGGCATTGGCAGAAATGCAGGAAGCTGGAATGTGTGACTTTATTCTTTGCTGCCGTCTCCGTTGGGTTTCAAAACTCAAAGAGCACCGAATACTAACAGTATATTTAATTTTTGTGCTTGACTTGCACTTCGCAACAACACAAGCATGTTTTCTACAAAAGCTTCTAATGTGTTTTTTTTTACGTGGCCTGACCGACCTGATCGCTATATCCGATTGATTGGTCAGACTGAAACAGATTTCCAGGAATGAGATTTGAGAAGGACTCCAAACCACATATAAATGCACTTTAAAATGGATTTGCAAATTTTTTATTTCATGTAGTTTGTTGCTGTTCAGACCATCTAAATATGCACAAAAATCAGATTTGGGCTGACAGTCTGGACAAGGCTTAAGGCTACATTTACACTAGTGCATTTTTGTACTAAATAATAGTAGTTTGAAAACTCTGGGTTAGCATTTCAGTATAAACAGACCAAACTGACATTTTTTGTAAAAGATGACGTGGCTGCCCACATTTGCTCTGTGTATCCTTGACGACCATGTAAACAATAACATCATGCCCACTGAGTACCTGCCAGTGACTAGCAACCAGCTTCCTGTTTACACTTTTACACGCGTGCCCAGTATGCATGAATGTCATAGTCATGTGATATGCAACATACAAGGTTCTTTAATATGGACAGAGATTGTTTCTGAAACACAGTGAAAACACCATTGTAAATGAGGATCAACATTTTAAAAATGAAAACGCAATAGTGTAAACAGGGCCTAAGCTTCAGGAGGTATGGATTAAATCACCACATGAGTTTGGAATTCAACTATGTTCTTCATAAAACCTTGTTCTCAGACAAAATTGACCAATGGGATAGGACAAAATGGCTGACCCTCCAAGCTTGTTTTCATTTTATTTTGAGTCATTAGAGGTCGTGTTCTTAAGGTGGTAAGCAACCATTTAATAATGTCCTAGCAACTACCCAGAACACCCTAGCGACTGCCTACCAACAGCTAAGCCAGTGGTTCCAAATCATAGTCCTCATGTGAATATGCTTTTGAATGGTGCAAATGAGGTCTGATTTCACGTTATTTCACGTGAACCGCGCAGCTGTCATCCGGACTTTGGCTTCAGTCCAGAGTCTGCATTTATTTAAAACTTTTGCAACTACACCGCCTCAGAATGATTATGTCCACTATTTTATTTTACTAAGAGTTTCATATAGAATCTAGGGGGAAATCTATTAGACTGTGGCTGTCAAATGCGGCTTTACTGAGGTCAACTAGCCAGGCTCAAGCAAACCTAATCAAAACACTAGTAGCTACTTTAAAAAATGGGGTGGGGCTCAATATGTCCCGCCCTCTCTTCCTGTTTCATTTGAGATTACATCACCACATAGAAAAATGTTGCTTGTTTCATGGCACTTTAGGGGACCTATAAGTCACTGTCTTTTTTCATGATATGTCAATTATTTTATTAAAATATCTAAAAGCCACTAAAACAGCATTATATATTTTGTTGACTTGTATACTTACATTTACTCAAATAAAAAAGACAATAGAATACCCAAGACATGTCACTCGTATAGTTTTGAGTGGGGAAAAATGCAATGCTCAATATGGCCGCTCATTTGCAGGAAGCCTCGCGTTCTGAATGAAAGAGCCAATTAGCCTTTCGCCGAGCCCCGCCCCCTTAGTTACTGTTGCTACCTCCGACAAACAAATGGTCAAACACTACCCGCGCCACATATTGCCATGACGGGAAGAGGTATACCAGTGCATGTCAATGACCTTTTTTGGAGCAATACCTCCGCGATATCCTCCAGATTGAGGCAAAAGGGGTTACAGTATGCAGTGGAGGGATACATTCAAAATATAAAAATACGCAATGAAGGAGACACGTCTACTATCGAGGCTAATGCTTACCGGCCGGTCTCAACCGAAATCTGAGAAACCCCATGACCTGTACCTCAAATGCAACAGCACAGCCTTGTGGACCAGTCATGCTGGTCATTCTCTTTCATATGTTATGGTTTATTATTGTCTATTGTGAGTAGCGATTTTGTTCAAATACAAGGGTATGTTAGCTAGCTAAACCTACATGTGTGTCAAAGCCATTCAAAGCCAGCTAACATTTCTCTGTTGTTTTGAGAATCAGGATCAGAATGTTTTATTTCCATTGTTGATGAACAGAATTCACAAATAGAAAATTGCTTTTGCTTAAAAGGTGCATAAAAGATAAAATAATATATAAGGCATTCAGATATCCATTTTCTTTTATTTTTATTATCTGTAATGTTCGACGCATTTAACTGGGAGTGGGGCCGTCCACACTGTTTTATCCATTGTAGGCACCGCTCACGTTGTGTTTTTGGATTTGGGAATGGAAAGAACACAACTCCTCCAGACAATCTCTCGGGGTGTCTAGTGTCCGATTTACAAACGCCGTGGGCGCACCTCTTCACCATCTTGGTTGGAGTCAATGTTTGTCGGAGCTGCTCACATAGTAACGGTTGCTATGATGTGTGATTGGACAATGGCCGATCTGGGGGAGGGGCTGGAGAAAGGCTAATTGCTAATCGGTAAAGTCACTGCAGCTGCCGTTAGAAATCCTCATTGCTATAAATACAGTCAGCGCTCAGAGACACGTCCATAGTGTCACCGTGCCACCTGCCAATGATGTCATAACCCCTTGATTCTGTTTTTTTGTTTTTTTAGAAAACATCAAAAACCCCAAAGACGCTTTAATATGTTGTGCGTTTTAATTAACACATGAAAACCGAGCAGAGTAGCATTATAACAGAACTTTAGAACATCGGCTGTGGGGATGAAGACCACAACTCCCATGATTCCACACTCAGTCACGGTGTCATCAAACTACGCCTTTGTCTGTTTGTTTATTTTGAATGTGCCCTCCTGGAAAAAATAACATATTGTGCCTTTAACATAGAGGCTAACTTTATGCAACTGGTCCCTGATTCAGATAACCGGTTCGTTAGAAGAGAGCTACATACATGAACTGTGTTCTGATTGATATGATCCACTTCGGAATTTTCATTCATGGATTTCCACTACACCACCGCTTGCAGCGTCTTCACACACAGACGAGTGTGACATCATATACCTCTGTAAATAAATACAATTTTAATTCAAGTCTTGCAAACTTTAATGCCTTTTGGAATGGAACATATACACTTTTTCCGAACTGGAATCATGACAGAATATTCTGTGACCACTTCACAGGTCACTTACGATCAAATAGAACAATTGCCATACGTGAAAAGAGAAACATACTAAATGTGCATTTGGAGGTTGCAAGGACTGGAATTGAGAAACGCTGAGCTAAGCAATCAACATAAACAACGAGTAACTGTATCTATCTTCAACCCCCAAGAACATAAATATTTGATGTACAAAGCATTGAATGTGATTTTTTTTGACTAGAACAAGTTACCCCAAAGATCCATTGATTCAGGGCTGTTCCAGTTGTTGGACCATCAAAACAAAGCTGCACCGAGCAAAACGTCAACCAACTTGTTTTTTCTAGCAATGCTAGATGGCCACAGATGCCTGGAAAACAACATTTGCTGCTTTCAGCAGCACTAAAAATATCTTAGTTATATTAGAATATTAGTTTCTATGGTAACTCAAATATGATATACTGAGCTTCACATCAGTAGTATGGTAAATGTCACATGACAGGTTTTCAAATATCGTGTAACTCTCAGAAAAATTGAACCATTAGCTTAAGACAAAATGGCTGACTCTTCAAGCTTGTTTTCATATCCTCTTTGAATTATTGAAGGTCCTGTTCTTAAAGTGACAAGCAACTGTTCAGTAACTTCTTAGTTAACTACCCAGAACACCCTGGCACCTGTTTAACAAAAGCCCCTTTCACACATAAAGTCTTTATCGGTAAAGTACCATAACGATACCATGTGTGAACAGTAACTTTTCAAAAATATTGGTAAATTCCTTTCCAACAATTTATCAGTAATGGAAGTTGTAACATTACCAGTAAATTACCTAAATTATTTGTGTGTGAATGCATAATGAAGATTACCGGTATATGTGCATGTACAAGTTCAAAATGCGACGTAGGATGCCTACTCTGGGCCAATCATAACATTCTGATGCAGATGACACATTTACTCCGCACTGTGTAGTTCAGTTTGAACGATGTCTTTGGGCCAAAAGTGCTGCATGAATGTTTGGCACAAAAATTAAAACATCAAAAATGTTGACTGTGTTTACCCATCCATGTTTACACACACAACACTGCCATTTAGAGGTAATTTGTCTGGTTAAGGATGTCACAGAATTTACCAGTGTTTTTAAATGGATGTCTGAATGGTGCTTTACCGGTAATAAGACAGAATGTTGTTGGCTGTGTGAACAGTGCATTTTTGTATTTACCAATAAAGTGGTTCAGGTAACTTTATGGCAATATTCTAGTATTACTGTGTGAGATGAGCTAATATGTTGAAAACTATCGACAGCCTAGAACGAGGGTGACAAGACTCGGTCCTGGAGGGCTGGTGTCCTGCAGAGTTCAGCTCCAACTCAATCTCAATACACCTGCCTGGGAGTTTTTAGTATGCCTAGTAAGACCTTGATTAGCTGCATCAGGTGTGTTTAATTAGGTTTGAAGCTAAACTCTGCAGGGCACCGGCCCTCAAGGACCGAGTCTGGACAACCCTGGTCTAGCAACACCCTAGAAACCACACAAAACACTCTAGCAACTGCACAGCCATTAATCAACTTAAGGCGGGCATACACTGTTCGATTTCGGCAAGGTACCAACTCACACTGTAGGAGTAGATCGCTTGCCATGTAAAGTCAAAGCTCACGATTTTTATGCGGATGACACTTCAGTCCACACTACACGCCGTGTCACCATGGTTTCGTTTATGGTTTCGCGCACGCGCAGTGAGGTAAACGCGGAAAACGGTTCGTAGCCCTTCTTCAACAGTGCGATACCTCACAAGAGGCGACCAAAATTTCTAACATGTCAGAAATCCATCTGACCAACTGACTGCCGGTCGGGAGAGGTTAATCGCCTCTCATTTCCCCTTATACACTGCACGAACATTGCACGACAAACGACGCACGAAAATACTGAAAATCGGACCGACCCAAAAAAAGAGTCGCACGAGTCAGAATTCGGCTCAAAATCGGATGAAAATCGTACAATGTATGCCCGCCCTTAGATAACTGTGAACATGCAAATGTGATGTTAAATTATTGAGATATTAACTTAAAATATATCACATTAATATTTTATATCAAAAGGGGTCGGTTGACAAAAATATTTGTGAATACTTGCACTAGAATATCATAAAGACATGGGGGGTTTACTTGAAGGCAGGAAGCAATTATTTAGTAATACCCTAGGTCTTGCGTAGCCAGGCCTTCAAGGCCCACCCAAGAGGCTGTTTAACCGGCATGTCCAACAACTACTCACAGTTCGTTTGTTCATCATCAAGTTCCGCAGCATGGAAATGTTGCCACAATAGCAGACTGGTGTGAAAAACTCTCGGATGTATTTTAAAGATTATATGCCGCAGATTTTAAATATTTAACATACTTTTGAAAATCCAGTGTTAAATTGATATTCCTGTTCGTCACAGTTGTAAACATAACGGCTTTCTACTTTCGCCGTGGGTTTTGGCGCCACAGTATCTTTGCTTTCCAGACAGAACATTAAAGAACGCGGCAAACACATCTCACGGAAATCCTGTACAATTCAACCAATCCAATAACGACTTAAACACTATTCATCAGACAAACGTTTGTGGCCGTGATGTCTGAGGCTGAGACTAGTAATACCCTAACCACTACCTAGCAACACTCCAGAAACCAACAAAATAATTGTTTTTTTGTAATACTTTCATATATATATATATATATATATATATATATATATATATATATATATATATATATATATATATATATATACATATATATATATGGTAACACTCACTATACTCACTATTACCTAATTGTTTATTAGCATGTCTATTATTAACACATAGGTTGTTAATAATAGTTATAATGTAATTATTATGCATGACTGTATTCTACATTCCTAATGCTACCCCACACCCATAACTACATTAATAACTATTAATAAGCAGCAAATTGGGAGTTTATTGAGGCAAAATCATAGTTAATGGTTTGTTAATAGCGAGAATTGGACCATAAAATAAAGTGTGACCTATATATATATATATATATATATATATATATATATATATAGGTCACGCTTTATTTTATGGTCCAATTATATATATTGGTCCAATTATATATATAGCAAATATATATATATATATATATATATATATATATATATATATATATATATATAATATATATATATATATATATATATATATATATATATATATTTATATATATTTGCTCATAATTCTGTTTGTATTTATACAGTAAACAATTTCGACAGGGTTTGGGTTGAGAACCGCTGCTTTATTCCATCCGTTTATATATTTACCATGTCTGCCCAGTCTCCATTCTCCATGTGGCCAATGGTCCTTTTCAATGATGCAATGAATGACGCTCTCAGCAGCCTTTTTGGGGTAGAAACACTTCACCTGCAGCAAACTAAAGAAATATACACACTACTTTACAGTATAGACGACATTCAAGAGTAGTTGTGATGAAATCACCGTGGAAACATTAGAATCGTGAAATGAATGACGCACGTGAAGGACACCTAAGGATTTCCCAGCATCCCAGCACAGATTTTTACAACGTCTCAAACAGAAAAACATAAAACGTAACTAGCTACAGAAAGCAGCAATCTGCAGATACGGATGAAATTAATGATGATTAAAAGATGATGCACCACGCGCATAATTTATAGCCGCTGCGTGACGTCTTAATCAACACAACATGCGTAATCAACAATCTATCGCTTAATGCGAATAAAAACGGATAGCTTATATTTACGTTACCTCGTTGCAAATACGTTAAATCTCAGGGATTTTAGTCTCTGCTCCTCGTTCGATGGACTTCAGTTGTTTCTTCTCGTTTAAAGCATCTGGATTATGGAGGATAGGGGAAATAAACAGGGATAGTTTAGGGGTTTTTCGTTACTTTTTCAAAATAGAAGTAACATCTTGAAAGCCTTATGTTAAAAAGAGACTCGTTTGATTGAGTAAAGGCTGCAAAATAGCTGTATTTGTTTATGGATTCACACAGAGCAGGACGGATGAGAGGGACATCAGTGTGGGATGAGCGGAAATGACACACCCACGAAACAAGCCACGCCCATTACACAGATACCCGCCCTGTTTAAATCTATAACGGTCACCCAAAACATATAAATCAGCAGAATTTATACTGGAGAAGTTTATTATGATTATGACTAAGTGTAACATATTTATAAATATTTCCTTTGCCAGATTTGTTCCAGTATTTCACTATAATAAATAATAATAATATAATAATTATATATATATATATATATATATATATATATATATATATATATATATATATATATATATATATATACATATATATATATATATATATATATATATATGGTTACACTTTTAAGATCTAAATTGGTTTTGAGTAAATTAGATATAAACCATTACATTTCTGTGGAAATGATAATCAACTTTTTAAATAAATAACAACTGTAACAGACCTCAACTGTCATTATTTCTACCAATTTCCTTATAATCACATGGACTGAGACTGATCTCCTAAGATATATTTACGCAAAACAAATATCCAAAAAGTTCGAGGTCAATCAAATTGGATTGTTATTTTTTTCATTATAATTACTGTTTGTGTATTACTTTCAAGTAGGCAAAATATTACCTTACAAAACGGTAAATAAAATGAATTTTATGCAACTTTTGGTGTGACAGTTTTACAAAGCTCTCTTTAATGGCTATGCTTAATTTCAATACTGCAAAAATGTAAAAATATGAAAGAAATCACAAGCATTCTTACAACCCTTTTTGATAAAATGTTATTACTTTAGTTTACAGTATAGACTTTACAGCATAATACACATGGTTGGTTGTTTACAGCCATAATAAACACCAAAACCTCCTTTGGGGGTCGAAATGAGTAAATCATTTTAATGAATGAAGAGCCATGTAACAGAAAGACCTACACAAACATTCAAAGTCTTTTTGACGAAGGAGATGATGTCCTTGATTTGTGGTAAGGTATTGTCCTCCAAAATCTTGGCGTATGGCATTGGAATATCTACACCCATGACTCGGACTGCAGGGGCGTCAAGGTAACTGAAAGCGGGACCGACCTTGAATTAAAAAAGAAAAGAAAAGAAGAAGTAATAAATCACTTTACTGAGAAGAAAACGAAGATGGGTATGTTTGGAATGTCACACTCCCTAATCTTTATGAAAGTACAGGTGCTGGTCATATAATTAGAATATCATCAAAAAGTTGATTTATTTCACTAATTCCATTCAAAAGGTGAAACTTGTATATTATTTTCATTCATTAAACACAAACTGATATATTTCAAATTTTTATCACTTTTAATTTCGATGATTAAAACTGACAACTAATGAAAATCCCAAATTCAGTATCTCGGAAAATTTGAATATTAAGACCAATGCAAAGAAAGGATTTTTTGAAATCTTGGCCAACTAAAAAGTATGAAAATAAAAAGTATGAGCATGTATAGCACTCTATACTTAGTTGGGGCTCCTTTTGCCTGAATTACTGCAGCAATGCGGCGTCGCATGGAGTCGATCAGTCTGTGGCACTGCTCAGGTGTTATGAGAGCCCAGGTTGCTCTGATAGTGGACTTCCGCTCTTCTGCATTCTTGGGTCTGGCATATCGCATTTCTATGGGGTTAAGGTCAGGTGAGTTTGCCGGCCAATTAAGAGCAGGGATACACTCTAAAAAATGCTGAGTAGAGACTAATGCGTAGGACATTGGGTTGTTTTAACCGAAGTTTGGGTTGAAAATCGGTCTGGATTATAACCCAGTGGAGCTGGGTTGGGAACGTGGACGTGAAGGAGAGCATGCATGTCACCATAAGATTTTACCTTATCTGCACTTTTTGAGGTGTTAATAGACGGTTATGGTTATGTTACACTAATGCTAATTTGTTGACTTATTTTTCGCGGTTAAACTGAATGTACGTTAGTCTCCTAAAGGAAACGGCATTGTGTAGTAAAGACTATCATAATTATTGTGAAGATGTTGAAGTGGTAATTGTTAAAAGTATGTTTTACATATGATATTTCAGACTTGTTGAGCTCGTGTCTTCATTGTCCTCGAGCCGAGGGTTAAAGCAGGTGGGCAGGGTTTCATATTTTATTGAAGCACCCCTGGGCGCCGCCATTGGCTAGCGGACCCCCACCTGCTGTTAGTATTCCATGGACTCCCATTCATTTTGGCGTCACTTTGACAGCGAATAACTTTACATCTGAGGCGTTTAAAGACTCCATTTGTCCTTTAATTATTTCTAAAGAAACACGAAAATATATAAAAGGCTCCATTACGTTGTATCTTACGTTATGGTCCCATAGAAACAGTTTTGGTAAAAAAAAAAATAGGCTAACGATTGCGTCATAACCAGCGACTCTCTGTCGCACAGTAGAGAAATTACTGTATGAACAGGAGGAGAAGCTCGCAGGCAATCTTTAACTGTCTATGAGGCTATCGGGGGGAGGTGGGGAGTAAACTTCAGAATTCCTTCATGTTCTTTTTTTTTTTTTTTACTAAGACTAAATAATGTTGGTTTTGTAGATTTTGAAATCCAGAGACAAGATAACTTCATTCTGTTGTGTCCTCCCTGTTTACTCCACAATCTGATGCAACAGTGTGATTATATGTTCATAATGTCACGGTTGGGTTTGGGAAAACACAAAGAGAGGGTAGATCCAAATGCAGGTAAGGGTTTTTATTTAAACAGAGGGGTAACTACAAAAATAAACAGTCATGAGAGACAAACGTAACCAAAAGAGGGAACCGGATGAAACGGGGAACTCGGAAGAATGAGAAGGTAGAGGAAGTCTCGGGGGAACGAGAGCATGAGACACATAGGGTAAGGACTCCATGATGACAACAGAGAAAGACAGCTCTATATAGGGAAACTAATGACAGAGTATTGTCAACACCTGTGCGATTCTAATTGGAGTGCAATTACTGTGAAGACACAACCAGACTAGCGGAATTAAAGTGCCTATGGTGAAGTGCCTAAGGGGAAGTGAGCTCACTAGGGAACACCCAGGAAAACAAAGACTGGCAGCGTGACATTACCCCCTCCCTACGGAGCAGCTACCAGATGCTCCACCTAAACCCAGGAAAACCCCAACAGAAAAAGAGGCAGGAGGGAGGTGGAACGGCGGCGGACCAGGGGGAGGGACGGAGGGACAGAAAACAGGGACAGGAGCAACCAGGAGGAATGGAAAGGTGCAACACAAAACAAGGAGTCCAGGAGGGAGGCGGACAGGTGGAGGCTCAGGGGGAGGGAAGGAGGGCCAGACTAAACTAAAAGGAACAGACAGAAACAGAACTCAAAAAACACAAAACATAAGTCCATGAAGGGCATGTTGAGGCGTCCACCAGGACGGAGCAGATGACCACCACATCTTTGTGGTCGAGGCCGGAGTCCACCAGGGCGGAGCGGAAGACCACCACGGCCTTGTGGTCAGAGTCAAAGCCCTCCAGGGCGGAGCGGAAGACCACCACGTCTTTGTGGTCGAGGCCGGAGTCCACCAGGGCGGAGCAGAAGACCACCACGTCCTCATGGTCACCGCCGGAGTCCCCCAGAGCGGAGTGGACGACCACCACGTCCTCGTGGTCACCGCCCGAGTCCCCCAGGGTGGAGCGGACGACCACCACGTCCTCGTGGTCACCGCCAGAGTCCCCCAGGGCGGAGTAGAAGACCACCACGGCCTTGTAGTTACCGCCTCGGGAACTGTATCAGGCACCGCCTCTGGAACAGCCTCGGGCACCGCCTCGGGAACTGTATCGGGCACCGCCTCAGGAACAGCATCGGGCACCGCCTCGGGAACTGCATCGGGCACCGCCTCGGGAACTGCATCGGGCACCGCCTCGGGAACTGCATCGGGCACCGCCTCGGGAACTGCATCGGGCACCGCCTCGGGAACATCATCGAGCACCGCCTCGGGAACAACATCGAGCACCGCCTCGGGAACAACATCGGGCACCGCCTCGGGAACTGCATCGGGCACCGCCTCGGGAACATCATCGAGCACCGCCTCGGGAACAACATCGAGCACCGCCTCGGGAACCGCATCGGGAACCGCATCGGGCACCGCCTCGGGAACAGCATCGGGCACCGCCTCGGGAACAACATCGGGCACCGCCTCGGGAACAGCATCGGGCACCGCCTCGGGAACTGCATCGGCCACCGCCTCGGGAACTGCATCGGCCACCGCCTCGGGAACTGCATCGGGCACCGCCTCGGGAACTGCATCGGGCACCGCCTCGGGAACTGCATCGGGCACCGCCTCGGGAACAGCATCGGGCACCGCCTCGGGAACAGCATCGGGCACCGCCTCGGGAACAGCATCGGGCACCGCCTCGGGAACAGCATCGGGCACCGCCTCGGGAACAGCATCGGGCACCGCCTCGGGAACAGCATCGGGCACCGCCTCGGGAACAGCATCGGGCACCGCCTCGGAGACTGCATCGGGCACCGCCTCGGCCTCCGGAACATTAGCGGGCACCGCATCGGGAACGGCCTCGGCCACCGCCTCGGCCTCCGGAACAGCAGCGGGCACCGCATCGGGAACAGCCTCGGCCACCGCCTCCGGAACAGCAGCGGGCACCGCATCGGGAATGGCCTCATGGACGGCAGCCGCCCGCTCGGGAACGTTCTCCGGGTCCTGAGGAACAGTAGCTGCCTGTCTCCTCCTCCGCCCTCTACGATGGAGAGTCGGTGGCGTTGAGTCGGCCATCTTGTGCTGTGGTGCTGGGCTGGCGGCCATCTTGAGCTGTGGCGCTAGGCTGGCGGCCATCTTGGGCTGTGGGGCTGGGCTGGTGGCCATCTTGGGTTGTGGGGCTGAGCTGGCAGCCCTGTCTGGAAACTCTGGTGTGGTTGTTGCATTCCACTGAGCACGATGGTGCAGGTAATTGGTAAACCCCCAAAAGTCCAGGATCTCTAACCCCTTCATCTCCCATTGAGGTAAAGGATCATCCAGGCAATTATTAAACCAATCCTTTAGTGCTGCATCATTGTAACCTAACCCGACTGCCAAAGTCCAAAACAATTGCGCCAGGCCACCCACCTCCCTTCCCTCTTGATGAAGGGTGGTTAAGTTCCGGAATCTCCCCCTCCGTTCCTCCATGGTGGCTGGGGAACCGATTCGAAATCTCACACCGCTGGATCTAGGCATGATGGAGTCCTTCTGTCACGGTTGGGTTTGGGAAAACACAAAGAGAGGGTAGATCCAAATGCAGGTAAGGGTTTTTATTTAAACAGAGGGGTAACTACAAAAATAAACAGTCATGAGAGACAAACGTAACCAAAAGAGGGAACCGGATGAAACGGGGAACTCGGAAGAATGAGAAGGTAGAGGAAGTCTCGGGGGAACGAGAGCATGAGACACATAGGGTAAGGACTCCATGATGACAACAGAGAAAGACAGCTCTATATAGGGAAACTAATGACAGAGTATTGTCAACACCTGTGCGATTCTAATTGGAGTGCAATTACTGTGAAGACACAACCAGACTAGCGGAATTAAAGTGCCTATGGTGAAGTGCCTAAGGGGAAGTGAGCTCACTAGGGAACACCCAGGAAAACAAAGACTGGCAGCGTGACACATAATTTATTAAAACCATTGATGTCCCTCTTTGCAGAACTCAAACTAACTTTGGAGTTAAAGACACAGAAGTCTGCTTGTGTGAGGAGGCTTCTTTGGAAGAGAGGGAAAGATAGTTTAAGGCAAGTAAACTTCATAATTCATTGTTATCAGTTTTTTTTTTTACTAAGAGTAAAATAATGTTTTTTTTCTTTAGATGTTGAAAACCAGATACATAGGAGAGCATCATTCTTTTGAGATTTTATGTAAGTTATTTTTAGAAAATTAATGGTTCTGTTGACTCCTGTCGGTGTACTTCACATTTTGATGCAACAACAGCATGATTACGTGCTCATTTCATTAAAACCATTGATGTCTATGTTTTTCATTGCAGAACTGAAACCAGCTTTGGAGTTGTCTGATTTGGAGAGTCATCATTCTTGGTCTTCCTTCTTAAAGGAAAAGTAACTTGTGAAGATGATGATCACTTGCTGTGTACAGACCAAATGTTTAGACACACCTTCTCATTCAAAGAGTTTTCTTTATTTTCATGACTATGCAAATTGTAGAGTCACACTGAAGGCATCAAGGGCTATTTGACCAAGAAGGAGAGTGATGGGGTGCTGCGCCAGATGACCTGGCCTCCACAGTCTCCCGACCTGAACCCAATCGAGATGGTTTAGGGGTGAGCTGGACCGCAGACAGAAGGCAAAAGGGCCAACAAGTGCTAAGCATCTCTCGGGGAACTCCTTCAAGACTGTTGGAAGAGCATTTCAAGTGACTACCTCTTGAAGCTCATCAAGAGAATGTCAAGAGTGTGCAAAGCAGTAATCAAAGCAAAAGGTGGCTACTTTGAAGAACCTACAATATGACATATTTTCAGTTGTTCCACACTTTTTTGTCATGTATATAATTCCGTATATAATTCCACATGTGTTAAGTCATAGTTCTGATGCCTTCAGTGTGAATCTACAATTTTCATAGTCATGAAAATAAAGAAAACTCTTTGAATGAGAAGGTGTGTCCAATCTTTTGGTCTGTAGTGTATATATCCACAGAAAGAGGCAGCGAACAGTTCAGTTTGTGCAAATCCAGCGATGAATAACACAAAGTCATAACTGCATAAAATGTAGTGTCCAGTGTCCAAAACAGCAACAGGAACACGACAGTGTGTTGAAACAAATGTGACCTACCGATACAAAGAGCGGAGAAGGCTTCATCCTCATAAAATTCAATTCATGAAACACCCAGAGTATAGCAACAAACAATAACTATATAATAAAACCAAAGCTAAGCAAACAATACTAGTAACAATTAAAAAACAATAATTCAAATAAAAATGAATCTAGGAGCAGTGGCAGTCAGGCATGCCAGCATCACTGTTCCCAGCTATTTTTGCCTACCATCAAATGTCTGACCTCTTTAGAAAGCCGAGACCCTATAGTTTCTTAGGAAATAATCAGAATAATTGTGTGAAGTACTGGCACAGAGCTATAGAGCTAGAATATTGTTTTTTCTTTCTGTCGGATAACAAGCATCTCAACTGACCACATTTCAGCCCTCTAGGTCACTTGATATGATTTTAGAAACACGACTGAGCCCAAGCACCAGGTCTTGTGAAACTGTGTGCAAAAGAAGATCAATATAGAATGAAATATGAGTACTGTAGACCATTTATTTGCCAAGGTATGCTCATGCATTGTGTAAAATGCCCTATGGAAACTCCCCACATGACCTTTGGTAACCCAAAATGCATTCTGACAATAAAAGGCTTACTGTTTGGCAACCTGTTGGTGTAGAAGCATAATCCTGGTATCAAAGGGGTTCTGTCAGGGGTTCTGATATAGAATCACTACACAAAATATGGAATAATTACACAAAGGTCTTATAAAAGTGACATTTATTTGAAATAAAAAATAGGTACAAGATTCCCCATTACAAATATACATAAAGAAATGCTGCATGTTGAAATCCCCACCCTGTAGAGAGAACTACTGTGTAAAAAAGTGACCTAAAAACATAGCTTGGGCTTATTCCCTTTGAAAAGGATGGTTTTATTGAGCTTTTGTCGCATGTTGTTGCTCTGTAAGGTAAGGTTAGTCATTTTAGCAATGTGGTGCAGCCTTAGCTTAAAAAACAGGGACACAACTAATGTTAACAGCGTATGGTGGTGGCTGTCTATGCCATACTGCGTTTCACAGATGTGCTCCGATATACATGACCTCTCGCAGTTTGCTGGGCTGTGATCGTCTGGTACTGGCTGATGTCTGACGAATGACCCTCTCTGCTGCCCTGACGATCCTCACTGTGCCTCCTGATGGAATCACCAGACCTCCATTGGGTTTTAAAGTCAGCAAGTGGTAGCTCTGGTCCTTGATAACAGATGGGGATGGGGAAGATCTTCTCCTGCTGCAGAGGACATATCTACAGCTGACAGGCTTGTTGAGGTGTTGATGACAGCTGGTAGTGTCTCTGGGTGACAAGATGGCCGCCGGGGATGACATTAGACACCGCTGTAAGACATTTAACCTTTATGTAAATCTAATTTTGATATAGTCTATAAAAAGATTGCCCTTGAATGCCCAATATCAGTATGACCGCAACTTCCGATCTGTCATGTTTCAGCTTCACTGATTGGCCGCTGTCCTATTCTGATTTCACAACTCGCCCTCTGATTGGTTGAAACCGCTTGCAAAACAGTCTAGCCCCCAGACAGAGGACACAGTCAAACATGGCTTATCTGAGATCTATCCTGCGTTCAGGGAAGGTATTTGTGTGGAAATATGACACATTAGCAACATATTACGCTCATAACAATGAGATGAGGGTTTTGAGACTGATATGGCATTGTGTTTATCTTTCAGAATGCCGTTCCAGCGGTTTTGCGGCGGGAGTTTCACAGGACGCTGCCGGCTGCGGTGCAGGTCAGAGATGCTGCTCTCACCTTAAACAGATGCTGCATGACACTAAACACTAAAGCTTCAGAAAACACCTGTAAGTTGTATTGAATATTAGTATGTGTTTGGGTGTGTGCTGTGGTAAAACCATAGACTGTAAAAAAAAAAAATTCACCCCCTCACAGTTGTAATGAAGGATAAAATTAGCTAAAATCTTTTTAAAACAAAGCTGTAAACGTTTTTTTTTTCCTGCTGTAAAATTGGGCATTTTAACATGGGGAGTCTATGGGACTGACTCCCTTTTGCAGCCAGCCTCAAGCGGCCAGTCGATGAATTGCAGTTTTAGCCACTAACTGCAGAACCAGAACACTTACGTCACAGCAGTCTCAGGACAGCAGCGTCAAGCTGGAAGTGGGCGGAGCAAAAGTTATCATACTAGGCATAGCGCCTCGTAGTGTTTTGGATAGAAATGGCAATTGTATTTATATAACACTATTTACTACCCAGAGTTGACCAGTGTGCTTTACAACATACTATCTGAAAACAGCAATAACACAATGAAAAATAAATGTTAAACCAAGAACAAGGAGAGAAAGAAAAAAAGTAATTAAAAATTAAGTTAACGTTAATCTACGTTGATGTCAAGTCAGCATATTATTATAAGGATTTAATCAGATGAGAGATAGATGAGGTAGATAGACAAGAGGAAGCTTGATGATTTTAATATTTGAATTTTTTTATATTATAATTACAGAATACACATTATCATAAATAATTAGCAAAATATTTTAGAAAAAAAAGAAAAAAAAGAAAATAAAACAAATGTTAAAACAAAACATCCATCCATCCATCCATCCATCATCTTCCGCTTATCCGGGGCCGGGTCGCGGGGGCAACAGTCTAAGCAGAGACGCCCAGACTTCCCTCTCCCTAGCCACTTCCTCCAGCTCTTCCGGGGGGACCCCGAGGCGTTCCCAGGCCAGCCGGGAGACATAGTCCCTCCAGCGTGTCCTAGGTCTTCCCCGGGGCCTCCTCCCGGTGAGACGTGCCTGGAACACCTCCCTGGGAAGGCGTCCAGGAGGCATCCGAAATAGATGCCCGAGCCACCTCAGCTGGCTCCTCTCGATGTGGAGGAGCAACGGCTCTACTCTGAGCTCCTCCCGAGTGACCGAGCTTCTCACCCTATCTCTAAGGGAGCACCCAGCCACCCGACGGAGAAAGCTCATTTCGGCCGCCTGTATCCGGGATCTTGTCCTTTCGGTCATGACCCACAGCTCATGACCATAGGTGAGAGTAGGAACGTAGATTGACCGGTAAATCGAGAGCTTTGCCTTACAGCTCAGCTCCTTCTTCACCACGACAGACCGGTACAGCGACCGCATTACTGCAGAAGCTGCACCGATCCGTCTGTCAATCTCACGTTCCATCCTTCCCTCACTCGTGAACAAGACTCCAAGATACCTGAACTCCTCCACTTGAGGCAGGAACTCTCCACCAACCTGAAGTGGGCAATCCACCCTTTTCTGACTGAGAACCATGGCCTCGGACTTGGAGGTGCTGATTCTCATCCCAGCCGATTCACACTCGGCTGCAAACCGTCCCAATGCACACTGAAGGTCCTGGTCTGAGGATGCCAACACGACAACATCATCCGCAAAAAGCAGCGACGAAATCGTATGGTCCCCAAACCGGACACTCTCCGGCCCTTGGCTGCGCCTAGAAATTCTGTCCATAAAAATTATGAACAGAACCGGTGACAAAGGGCAGCCCTGCCGGAGTCCAACATGCACCGGGAACAGGTCTGACTTACTGCCGGCAATGCGAACCAAGCTCTTGCTCCGGTCGTACAGGGACCGAACAGCCCTAAGTAGGGAGCCGCCGACCCCATACTCCCGGAGCACCCTCCACAGGATGTCGCGAGGAACACGGTCGAATGCCTTCTCCAAGTCCACAAAACACATGTGGACTGGTTGGGCAAACTCCCATGAACCCTCCAGCACCCTGGAAAGGGTATAGAGCTGGTCCAGTGTTCCACGACCGGGACGAAAACCACACTGTTCCTCCTGGATCCGAGGTTCCACTATCGGCCGAATTCTCCTCTCCAGTACCCTGGCATAGACTTTTCCAGGGAGGCTGAGAAGTGTGATCCCCCTATAGTTGGAACACACTCTCCGGTCCCCCTTCTTGAAAACAAAACAGTAACTCATTAAACAATAATTATAAAAATTTATAAAATAAAAATAAAATAAATAAAAACTAAAAAAACATGCAGTTTATTTTGAGGCCCCTTTTGTCCATGTACTCACTGAGAAAGCTGTCCATGTTATCCTTGTATTGGAATTGAAAACAAAAGGTTATTTGGCCAATTGTAGGTCATTTTTTCATACCCAAATATAAAGAATTTGTAGTCTGGACAGAGAAAAACTTATGCAAGAAAAAGACACCTTTCAAGTATAAAATCTTTCAAGACACCACCATTTTAGTATTATTGCCGGCAGCCATATCACCCTGGAGTCCAAGACCGGTTTCCCACTGAAGCTTAGCAGGGCTGAGCCTGGTCAGTACCTGGATGGGTGACCTCCTGGGAAAACTAGGGACTTTACCCAGGAACTAGGGACTTTGGCCTGATACTCGGTGTGTTTCCACTGCAGGAACCAGAAACTGAATAAAGTTCTGGGTAAAAAAATGCCCCTAAGAAAGTCCCTGCTGGCGAGGTGGTACTTTTTCAAAGTTCCGGAACTTTCTGGGGCGGGACTTGGGCGCAAACATCCTGATTGGTTGAGTTCAAGCAGCATTGGTTGCGTTCAACCACCATTTATTTGGGTTCATTTTCAAAATATTACTGTTATTGTGTCATGAAATGTAATTTTAAAAGTATTTAAGGCGAGAATGTAGTTGTTTAAAACTCAAATCTGTGGTTTATTTATAAAGAAAGCGCCTATTTAAAAATGTGTTTCGCCGATCTCGGTGACAGTGAGCTCCACGTGATCAGCGGGAGCTCAGTGATCATCTATCCGCCAAAAGCAGCCTCACCTCGGTTAGACCTTTTGATATGTGCCGCTGGCTCTTTAGTGGTTAAACATAACATATAATTATGTTTTGGGTAAATCTAACAGGTAATCTTTGGTCTGTATTGATCTATACATTAAAATTAAAATAAAAAAGGGAAATGTATATAATATTTTGTTTCATTGTAATGGCTGTATATATACACATATCCCTGAACTAAGAACATTTCTGCAGTTGTTATTATGCTTAAATGAAAACGAAAGGGGTGATATTTGATATCATATTCTGTTTTATTGTAAATATACAGAGAGGAAAATTGCAGTAGACAATGCGAGCTGACTGATGTTATCAAGTACGCTGCAGTTTGCAAATTTACCGGTTTTGCGTCGTCGTGGACATCACACTCCCGAGTCGAATGCACAAGTCCAAGTCTGAACTACCGAGGATGCACTTCCAAAATCATCACACATTGTACTGAGAAACGCACGCAGATCTACGTCACCAGTCTATTTGCCTAATCTTCCCGGTACTTTAGACCGCGGTGGAAACACAGAGAGCAGCAGGTCTGGGGGGGAAATAGTTCTTGAGGAAAATGTTCCTGGTACAAATGTTCCTAGTAATTTCGGTGGAAACACGGCATAGGTTGCTGCTGTGTGCTTACCCTGTGGTCTGTGTGGGTCCTAGTGCCCCAGTGTAGTGAAGTGGACACTATACTGTCAACAAGCACCGTCCTTCGGATGAGACGTTAAACCGAGGTCCTGACTCTCTGTGGTCATTAAAGATCCCAGGTGTGACCTCGGCATCCTGGCTAAATTCATCCATTGGCCTCTGACCATCATTGCCTCCTAACAATCCCCATATCTGTTGATTGGCTTCATCACTCTGTCTCCCCTCCACCAGTAAACTGGTGTGTGGTGGACGTTCTGGCGCACTATGGCTGCTGTCGCATTATCCAGGTGGATGCTGCACACTGGTGGTGGATGAGGAGATAACCCCTGACAATGTAAAGAGCTTTGAGTGTCTATAAATGTAATGAATTATTATTATTATTATTATAAGACACAAATCAAACTGACAAATAAGGAAAACCAAATATAAATATATCATTAATTTGAATTAAGTCCCAATTATCTTTTTAAACAACAACTTACAACTGTGAAATCAAAGGGCATTTCAAGGACCATATTTACAGAGCATATTTTAAAAAGAATCTACTTAATACAGAGGTCAAGGAAAGAACTTTTGTTTTCCATTCTAATGAAAATGAAGTTTTATATATACAGTAGTGGTGAGCGAGACTGCAAAATTTGGTATCGATCCGATACCAAATACATATATGGTGAGTATTGCCGATACCGATACCAATACGATAATTTTTCCTTAAAAAATACTTTTGTATAGGGATGGATATCCCTCCTCATTTCTTCAAATTTTTAGCTCAGCATTTTCTTTGTCATGTGTTTTTAAGTGTTTGCATAGGTTTGTAGTTTTGCCACAGTATCGAACGCTCTTTTTACACGTATCACAAGTTGCAGTATTATCATTTAGTGGCGTAAAATAGCTCTACACAATGCTTCTCTTCCTCTCGGCCATCCTGATCTCTCATTCATGTTCTATCAGTTTCGCTCACTCAGTTCGCTGCTCCTCGGTGCGTTGTGTCAGTGAGTCACGTGACGACACAGCAACGAATCACAGCAGAGCAGCAGGAGGGGGAGTAATAGCAAAGTGGGCCAGGATGTGAACGAAGCGTTTGCTCAGGATTTTGTGGATTTTGCTCATAAAATCCAAGATGGCGCTGAGCATGGCGGCTGTGTTGCGAGCTCCGAGTAAACTTTTTTGTATGTTTTACTTGTTTTTTTTTTTGTTCTAGGTTTTGGATGTTGTTTGTATAACTGTCTATGACAGACACACGCTTCTAAGCATAGGTTTCTATGTCGCGAAATGCAAACCGGACTTTGAGTTCTTGAACGCTGGCGCCTTGTTTACAGACACCGCATCAGAGCCCTTTGTCTGGACTGAGGTGGGGACGTTTGTTTCTTTATCAACAACTTGTGGTGTGGTGAGAGGAACCTACACTCTATTATATCCTTCTGCTCCCCTGATCTGGAATTTCAAATGCTTCTGTGTCGACCATTCTGGCTACCGAGGGAATTCACAGCGGTCATAATCACAGCTGTTTACATTCCCCCTCAAGCCAACACAGACCAGGCACTCAAGGAACTGTATGGCAATATAAGTGAGCAGGAAACCACATACCCAGATGCAGCGTTTATTGTTATGGGGGACTTTAACAAAGCCAACTTCAGAACAATACCGTCAAAATATTTTCAACACATCACCATTAAGAAGCGTGGTGATCGTGCACTAGACCACTGTTACTCTCCTTTTCCGGGACGCCTACAAATCGGATCACTCTTCCATTCTGCTGCTGCCTGCTTATAGGCAGAAACTGAAGCGGGAAGCACCCGCCCTCAGGACAATCCAATGCTGGTCGGACCAATCAGACGCTATACTACAGGACTATTTCGATCACATGGACTGGGACATGTTCCGGGCAGCGTCTGATGACGACATAGAGGTGTACTCAGAAACTTTAACGTGTTTCATCAGGAAGTGTGTAGAAGATGTAGTGCCGACAAAAACAACAAGCATCTACCCCAACCAAAAACCGTGGATTAATAGCGATGTTCGAGCAGCCTTATCAGTGCGGACAACTGCTTTTAAATTCGCGAGCGCAGATGATCGCAAACAAGCCAGTTACAATCTCAGAAAATCCATCAAAGCCTCAAAAAGACAATATAAAAATGAAGTTGAAGAACAATTCCACACCAACGATGCAAGAAGCATGTGGCAGGGCATCAATAACATCACAGACTACTGCTACTGTGAACATTGCCGCCTCTCTACCGGATGAGCTAAATAACTTTTTTGCCCATTCCGAGGCTCACAACACTGCCCACACAGAGAGTGCTCCTGCGGCTGCTGCAGAAGATGTTAGTGCACTCTCCGTCTCTGTCGCGGATGTAACCCCATCCTTCCAATGGGTTAAATATCCAAAAAGCTGCGGGACCCGATGGCATCCCAGGCTGTTTACGCGGTGGGGGCTTGAAGTCCGTAATGGTCTGTAATCCCTGCCACAGGCTCAGTGTCTCTGCTGTCATTGAATTGATGGGCTGTCCTCCTGGAGTACTGTCTCTTAGCCTCTCTGATGCAGTAGGAGAGGTTGGCCCTGGCTGTCCTCAGGCCCACCTCATCTCCAGCTCTTAAGGCAGCATTCTGTGTCTTCAGGGGTCTGTAGACCTCCCCTGTCATCCACAGCTTCTGATTGGCCCGGACAGTGATAGTCTTTGTGACCATTACATAATCAATACACTTGTTTATGTAGGCAGTGACAGTCTCTGAGTACTCTTGGAGGTATGTGGTATTATTGTATGTGGCAGCCTGCTTAAACATATTCCACTCAGTGGTGTGAAAACAGTCCTGAAGAGCCTCTGACGACCCTTCCAGCCACACTTGTATCCTTTTTGTGAACTGGTTTGGCGACTCTAATGAGTGGTCTGAATGCAGGCATTAGCATGACAGAGCTCCTGCTAACTGATGTGCTGGTACAGTTAATTTAGCGCATCGTTCCTGTTGCTGTTGTTCTGAGAAATGTAAACAGAAACGAGCAGTATGGCAGTATATTCCCTCTGCAGGTAGAAAGGCTGGCACTTAATAATCATAAACTCCACCAAGGGTGAGCAGTGTTTGCAGATCACAACACCATCATGGCACAACGCATCATTGATGTAAACACAAAGCCCGCTGACATGGGTTTTTCCTCCCGCGACAAGAGCTCTGTCCCCTCGATAGCATGTCAGCTGATCGAGTTGAATAACGTCGTCTGGAATGCTGTTGCTAAGCCATGTTTCCTTTAACACAAAAACACAGCAGTGTCTTACAGTCCTCTGAGTTGAGTGTAGTAATTGGATGTAGTCCATGTTTATTGTCCAAAGAGCATATGCTAGCCAGTAATGCGATGACTGGCTTGTGTCGGTTAGCTGTTAGCCTAGCCTTGATACCTCTAAACTTACCCCTCTTCTGCTTCATCTGATGCCGCTTGTGGCGCCTCCACTGTGGACGAGATGCAGTAGTGGGGGTCAATGATGGAGTAGGCCTCCGGAGCAGACAGGGTTCTAAACTAAACTTCTCTAACTAAAATGTGGTTCTGGCGACATCCAACAGAAACTCACGGGCTGTATGCACTCTTAAAGAAAAGTTGACGTGATGAAGACGTACAAAAAACACTGTGACTCATAAGACAAAAAAACATTTGGACGTGCCGACATCGTACCATGCACATGGTAAAGTCATGTTTTTGCCACCTTATTGACTCTATTTTAAGGCATATTTTGGACCTTTCACAAGTTAAAACCATTTTAATTTTTTCATGGGCAACTGATAAAGAAATAATTGCTTTTTGTTTTTATATATTAAATACTTCTCTTGCCCTTGAATGCAATATTATTTATTTGGTTTTTACCAATGTAAAGCCATGTATAATGATAATATCTTGTTTTTGGACTTCATAGGATTACCATGGCACTTTACTATGTATATTTACTATGTTTTTACTTTGTCTCCATCTACATTGGTATATAATGATTTTATGTGGATTTTGTAATGACACCATACCGTGTTATTTTTTTTACGATTTTTTTTTTTTTTTACATTGCGTTGCTATGTTTTTTTGGACATGTACTATGGTATTTCCATGCTTTTCCTTACAGTGTATTGGGTATCAAGTAAATCTCATTGTATATGAATACAATAATTACTCAGTAGCATGTTTTATATTAGAGTATCATGTGATATATGTATAATTAATAGGATTTTATTGTCGCAGGTAACAGTCCGAGATGCCATCAAGGAGGCCATGGATGAGGAGCTGGAGAGGGATGAACGGGTTTTCCTCCTCGGAGAGGAAGTCGCACTGTTTGAAGGTGCATATAAGGTTAGAAGCAAATATTTTTATGATACTTCAGTTATCAGTAATGCCCAAGAATATTTTTCTAAAGTTGCTTGTGTTGGGTTGCAGGTCACCAGAGGCCTTTGGAAGAAGTACGGAAACAAACGCATCATTGACACACCAATTGCAGAGGTGAGAATGATGATAAACTTGTCCAAAAATCATCTATATTTGTTTTCAATTATGTTCAATAAAATTTCCTGATTTTTCAATTCAGATTGGCTTCACTGGCATCGCTGTTGGTGCTGCCATGGTGAGTTTTCCTGAAACAACATTGATAAAAGAATGTGAAACTCCATCATGTTCTCAAACTATCCCATCACATCCTTTTTCAGGCTGGTTTGAGGCCGGTTGTTGAGTACATGTCCTTCAACTTCTCCATGCAATCAGTCGATCATATCATCAATTCTGCCGCCAAGACCTACTACATGTCTGGCGGCCTGCAGCCCGTCTCGATTGTGTTCCGCGGGCCCAATGGAGCTGCGCCCGGTGTGGCGGCTCAGCACGCCCAGTGCTTTGCAGCCTGGTATGGACACGTTCCCGGTCTGAAGGTGGTCAGTCCCTGGAGCGCCGAGGATGCCAAGGGCCTTCTGAAATCAGCTATCCGTGATGACAACCCTGGTGAGTTCCTCACTGTCTGAAGAAGATGATCACAGCAAGTGAAGGCTGCTCTGACTATCATATCATGTCTCTTTCAGTGGTGTTTTTGGAGAATGAGATAATGTACAGTGTGCTGTTTGAGATGTCTGAAGAGTCTCAGTCAAAAGACTTCCTCATCCCAATCGGAAAAGCTAAGATTGAAAGAAAAGGTGGGTGATGTTTTGAGTTTAGCAAGCTGAGTATAAAATAGTAGAAGTAATAGTATTATATCACATATAAAACTATTTTAATCTTTTACCGGATTTCAATTATTCGGACATTTTACTGAACGTTGTTGTCGGTTGAGCAGCAGCGCTGATCAAACGCTTCAGGAAGCGCAGACGGGGGAAGCGAGTCCGGGGCACTTGTCAGACTCAGGAAGCGTGGTTGCCTAGCATCCATCTGGCAAATCTCCGCTCTCCACCAACAAAAAGGACAAACTCCTTCTTCTCTCTCGGACAAATAAGTGTTTTCTCACAATCTGCTGCTCTTGTTTCACAGAAACCTTGCTGATTGACGCCAGTCCAGACAGCGCGCTCCATCTGCTGGACTTTCCGCTGTTAGAGCAGATCGAGACGCAGAATCATCAGGGAAATCGCAGTGACGGGACATGCTTTTACATCAATGAAAGGCGGTGTACAGATGTAACTGTGTTAAAGAAGATGTGCTGTTCAGATCTAGAAGTGCTCTTTGTTAACTCGAAGCTGTTCTATTTGCCACAGGAGTGTCACTCGTTCATTCTGGTGAGTGTTTACATCCCTCCGCAAGCGCACGTAAGCCTGGCTTTACAGAAACTCGCTGATCAGATCACAGAGACAGAACAACAACACCCGGACTCTGTTTTAATCATTTACGGGGACTTTAATGAAGTCAACCTCTCCCATGAACTGCTAAAATACAGACAGCATTTTATACATGTCCCAGCAGAGTCAATAATAAATCACTATTACACCACAATAAAGAATCCATATCACTCTGTTCCACGAGCTGCTTTGGTGCTCTCTGATCACTGCCTGGTTCATCTTATAATGACTTGCAAGCAGAAACTTAAATCTGCTGAACCTGTAGTAAAGACTGTGAAGAGATGGACCAATGAAACAGTCCAGGATTTACAAGCTTGTTTTGACCTCACTGATTGGAGTGATTTTGAAGCTGCTACCACCGATCTGGACCAACTCATAGAGACTGACATGCGACATTAGTTTTTGTGAGAATATATGTATTCCTACCATGATTTATTTAACATTCAACAATAAGCCATGGTTTACAGCAAAACTCAGACATCTTCGGGCAGCTGTGGCCTACTGGTTAGAGACTTTGACTAGTTAACCGAAGGGAGCGCCGGTTTGAGTCTCGGTGCTGACAGGAGTTGTAGGTGGGAGGGAGTGAATGAACAGAACTCTCTTCCACCCTCAATACCCGAGACTGAAGTGCCCTTGAGCAAGGCACTGAACCCCCAGTTGCTCCCTGGGTGCTGGATATATAGCTGCCCACCCACTGCTCCGGGTTTGTGTTCACTTCTCACTGCTGTGTGTGCACTTGGATGGGTTAAATGCAGAACACCAATTCTGAGTATGGTATACCATACTTGGCAAATGTCACAATTTTTTTTCTTTTTCAAAGAGGATGCCTACAGAAATGGGGACAGAGTCTTGTACAATCAGGACAGGAACACACTGAGCAAAGAGATTAGAGCAGCTAAAAGGACCTACGTTAAAAAGTTGGAAGACCAGTTAACTTCCAACGACTCAACTTCAGTGTGGAAAGGGCTGAGAGCCATCACACACTACGAGACATCATACCCCTGCACTGAGGCAAATCAATGACTTGCTTATGACCTGAATGAGTTTTATTGTAGATTTGAAACCACCCACACCCATTCTGACCATCTCCCTACACAACGAGACTTAGGTCTCTGCAGAGCAAAAGTGGGCGTTTATCACCTTGTGGGTGTTTTCAAACTGCTGTGGGTGAAAAAGCCTTGTCGATGCTAGAGGTCAGAGGAGAATGGGCCGACTGATTAAAGCTGATAGAAGAGCAACTTTGACTGAAATAACCACTCGTTACAACCGAGGTATGCAGCAAAGCATTTGTGAAGCCACAACATGTACAACCTTGAGGTGGATGGGCTACAACAGCAGAAGACCCCACCGGTTACCACTCATCTGCACTACAAATAGGAAAAAGAGGCTACAATTTGCACAAGCTCACCAAAATTGGACAGTTAAAGACTGGAAAAATGTTGCCTGGTCTGATGAGTCTCGATTTCTGTTGAGACATTCAGATGGTAGAGTCAGAATTTGGCGTAAACAGAATGAGAACATGGATCCATCATGCCTTGTTACCACTCGGCAGGCTGGTGGTGGTGGTGTAATGGTGTGGGGGATGTTTTCTCGGCACACTTTAGGCCCCTTAGTGCCAACTGGGCATCGTTTAAATGCCACGGTCTACCTGAGCATTGTTTCTGACCATGTCCATCCCTTTATGACCACCATGTACCCATCCTCTGATGGCTACTTCCAGCAGGATAATGCACCATTTCTCAAAGCTCAAATCATTTCAAATTGGTTTCTTGAACATGACAATGAGTTCACTGTACTAAAATGACCCCCACAGTCACCAGATCTCAACCCAATAGAGCATCTTTGGGATGTGGTGGAACGGGAGCTTCGTGCCCTGGATGTACATCCCACAAATCTCCATCAACTGCAAGATGCTATCCTATCCATATGGGCCAACATTTCTAAAGAATACTTTCAGCACCTTGTTGAATTGCCACGTAGAATTAAGGCAGTTCTGAAGGCGAAAGGGGGTCAAACACACTATTTGTATGGTGTTCCTAATAATCCTTTAGGTGAGTGTATATATATATATATATATATATATATATATATATATATATATATATATATATATATATATATATAAGTATTTATATTAGGGATGCACTGGTATTGGGCTGATACTGAGCTCCTGTACTCGTACTCGTTAAAATGCCCCGATTCCAAACGCCAATACCACACAGCATGTGATAAGTGCCATATTCAGACAAAGAAACACCAACAACAGAACAACAGACAGCAGAATAGAGTTATTAGTGATTAAGTTAGGATATCTTTACATTAAATATAATGTTAAACCTTCAGTATTAACGCCTGTATAGCTGACATGTACGTGCTGATAAAGCACTCTAAGTGGATTGGGTGCGTAGCAGCGGAGATGCGCGAGCTTGTCCGTTGAATATACATTTCATCACTGGAAAGTTTGTAGTTTGGTCAGATATCTCAAAAACAAGTAAGTAAAACAATGCACAAGTTACTTAAAGGTAGGGGGAGAGAGAGAGAGATAGAGAGAGAGAGAGCAAGCACGTTTGTGCATTTCTGTTGTGATCATTGATGTTCACTTACTTAGCACACACATTTAGAATAAAACCAAAATCGTTAAAAAAGATAATTTATAGGGGCATTCACTATAAACATAATTTATTTTCAACCTTAGGCATACATGACTTTCTGGCAAAAGGGAATCTAGCAGCCTGTGTGTAAAATGCTAGGCAGGACGCTATTACTGTCCCTCTCGTTCTGCACCAGTACAAATACATGCACGCGTTGCACTTGTTTTGCTTGCTTGAGTGTTTCTGCATTATATGATTGGCTTTGGAATATAAATTGCAGCACATTTCAGATAATAAAAAAAAAAAATAATAAAAAAAACGCAACTTCTATTTGTGAAATGTATATATATATATATATATATATATATATAAAAGTATGTATATATTAGTGGTGGGCCGTTATCGGCGTTAACGTGCTGTGTTAACACAAGACTCTTATCGGACGATAAAAAAAAAATTGCCGTTAATCTATTCTCAAAGTTGGGTTGGTAGCTGGATCTATACTAAGCAAGCTATGATGACTTTCACCTTGATATTTTATATAACCGACTGGCTGAGGCCAGCCTAAAAAGATGCTCAGGACAGTTGACGGGCCACTGCTGTGCATCGTCACGAAAGCGTATCTTTCTCACGTTATGTTAAGCCTTACCGCTTGTCGATTTAAACATTAAAGCATCCAAACACAAGACACGGAAAAACTGAACAGAGTAGCTGGTTACTCGCGCGCTGTGTTCGGTGCGGAGAGAGAGAGAGAGCCGCGTATCAAGGACAGAGACAATGAACCGAGCTCTATTCTGCAAAGTTCTCCTCGAAGTCCCTCCTGCACCTGAACGAACAAATACAAATCGCAGTTTGAACAAACAAAAAGATGTGAAAGAGCCCAATACAGTACTCGCGGTGTTCTGCTGTTCAGGGCTCACGCAGAGAAAGGCGTCTCAAAACACTTGAACATCGAATTTGCTTATTTTAGCTCATGTGCTTTCAAATACATTCAAAATATGTCAAAATATCCACCTTGGAAATTATGCTTGAAAAAACTGTCAGTTATTTCTTAAGTGAAAGTAAACAGTTGAGGAACAAAATGGGGTGTGTATTATATTGGATGCGTTCATCGTCTTTTAAAGTGGCCGCGCCTAATTTAGCTACTGGCTGCTGTAATGTTAATCCAAGAAAATGAGCACTCACTGCTCTTGACTGAATTACTTTGTAGTTTTAACAGTCAAACCAAAAATTATTCAGACACCAGATATAATTTTTGATATATATAGCAAAACTGTAATAATGTGAGAAATGTTGAAGGTATCTGAATAAATTTAGGTTTGATTGTATATTTCATTTTTACATTGAAGACTATCCAGTGCTATTTTACATTTAATTATTTGGTTACTGTACCTTGACACCTACAAACTTGAAAAAACTTAAACATTGGTGTGAAACAGGCATAAGGTTTAGATAAGGTTTAATTTCAAGATCACAGTGAGATTAATCTAGATTAAAAAAATGTATCAATGCCCACCTCTAATATATATACAGGTCCTTCTCAAAACATTTGCATATTGTGAAAAAGTTCAGTATTTTCCATAATGTAATGATAAAAATTTTACTTTCATATATTTTAGATTCATTGCACACCAACTGAAATATTTCAGGTCTTTTATTGTTTTAATACTGATGATTTTGGCATACAGCTCATGAAAACCCCAAATTCCTATCTAAAAAAATTAGCATATCATGACAAGGTTCTCTAAACGAGCTATTAACCTAATCATCTGAATCAACTAATTAACTCTAAACACCTGCAAAAGATTCCTGAGGCTTTTAAAAACTCCCAGCCTGGTTCAATACTCAAAACCGCAATCATGGGTAAGACTGCCGACCTGACTGCTGTCCAGAAGGCCATCATTGACACCCTCAAGCGAGAGGCTAAGACACAGAAAGAAATTTCTGAACGAATAGGCTGTTCCCAGAGTGCTGTATCAAGGCACCTCAGTGGGAAGTCTGTGGGAAGGAAAAAGTGTGGCAAAAAACGCTGCACAACGAGAAGAGGTTACCAGACCTTGAGGAAGATTGTGGAGAAAGACCGATTCCAGACCTTGGGGGACCTGCGGAAGCAGTGGACTGAGTCTGGAGTAGAAACATCCAGAGCCACCGTACACAGGCGTCTGCAGGAAATGGGCTACAGAGAAGCAGCACTGGACTGTTGCTCAGTGGTCCAAAGTACTTTTTTCGGATGAAAGCAAATTTTGCATGTCATTCGGAAATCAAGGTGCCAGAGTCTGGAGGAAGACTGGGGAGAAGGAAATGCCAAAATGCCTGAAGTCCACTTCATGCTTCCATCTGCTGAAAAGCTTTATGGAGATAAAGATTTCGTTTTTCAGCACGACCTGGCACCTGCTCACAGTGCCAAAACCACTGGTAAATGGTTTACTGACCATGGTATTACTGTGCTCAATTGGCCTGCCAACTCTCCTGACCTGAACCCCATAGAGAATCTGTGGGATATTGTGAAGAGAAAGTTGAGAGACGCAAGACCCAACACTCTGGATGAGCTTAAGGCCGCTATCGAAGCATCCTGGGCCTCCATAACACCTCAGCAGTGCCACAGGCTGATTGCCTCCATGCCACGCCGCATTGAAGCAGTCATTTCTGCAAAAGGATTCCCGACCAAGTATTGAGTGCATAACTGAACATAATTATTTGAAGGTTGACTTTTTTGTATTAAAAACACTTTTCTTTTATTGGTCGGATGAAATATGATAATTTTTTGAGATAGGAATTTTGGGTTTTCATGAGCTGTATGCCAAAATCATCAGTATTAAAACAATAAAAGACCTGAAATATTTCAGTTGGTGTGCAATGAATCTAAAATATATGAAAGTTTAATTTTTATCATTACATTATGGAAAATAATGAACTTTTTCACAATATGCTAATTTTTTGAGAAGGACCTGTATGTGTATATATATATATATATATATATATATATATATATTAGAGATGCACCGATACCAATTTTTCAAGGACTCTCCCAATACCGATACTTTTATTTCTGGTACTTGTCGATACTGGTTACCGATACCGATATTTTTATTATATTTGTAATAAATGGGTCGTGTATGGCTTTAAACATTTTTTTTTATGTTATTAAAAAGCATTAAATTAGATTTTATGTTACCTGTAGAAATCATGTTTCAATAAAATCCTTGCAAAAGTTAATATCAGATCATTTTAGATTACGGTATAGGATGTAATGAATATTCTTCAGTTTTATGCAAAACAGAAATATGTTGTACAGCGGCTGTGACAGTGAAACTCTCCAAAATGGCACAAGGGTGATGCAGAGAAGACTAATTGTTCAACAAAGTTGTGAATTTTAGTTTTCTATTGCACACAAAAAGTATTCTCGTAGCTGCATATAAATACGGTAGTTTCTTTGCAGTCTATGGGAGGGCCAGAGAGCTCTTGGAAATATCAGAAATATCTTAATTTGTGTTCTGAAGATAAACAAAGGTTTAATGGGCTTGGAACGACATGATTTTTGGGAGAACTATCCCTTTAAACAGACATATTTCGTGAAAATATTTATATATGTATATTTAGTTGAAATGTTTACTATTTTAAAAATGTAACTTTTTCGAGTATTATTTTTAATTTCTACCCTGGGAAAAATCTGTAACTGCTATTGTTAATTGACATTTAATTGACGGACATGAATATTATAAATTAAATTGATTTCTGCAAATGAATGTTATCATTTGATGCAGGAAATCACGTCACGCTGGTGTCTCATTCCCACGTGGTCAGTCGGTGTATGGATGCTGCTGCGGTATTGGCCAAGGACGGGATCGAATGTGAGGTATGACGCTATTATTTCATGTTGAAATTGTTTTAAGTGCCATTTCCAGTTCGGGTAAAATAGACACTTGATACACATTTTAAAGGATTCAAAAGAGCTGCTTTAATTTCATTGTAAATGAATGAACCAGTTTTGTGTTTATTTAAACTGGAGTGAAAGAAATTCTCCAAAAATTTGAGACATTTACATATACTCTCACATTTAACACGATTTATATATACTTATTGAAAGAGCTAAGACGATTTTTAAATTAAATCTTGTCTGTGTTTTCTTCTGTAGGTGATCAACCTGCGCACAATCCGGCCTATGGACATGGAAGCCATTGAAACAAGTGTAATGAAAACAAAACATCTCATCACTGTGGAGGGTGGCTGGCCTCAGTTTGGAGTCGGGGGAGAGATTCTTGCCCGAATTATGGAGGGTATTTTTCTTTTTATATTTTTGAAATGTCTTTTTTTGTTATTTATTTATCAATCAATATAACAAAAATGCTTATTTGAAGTCAATTCCAGTTCAGAATGGAACACTAGCATACTGTACACTAATAGGGAAGTCGTGGCCTAGTGGTTAGAGAATTTGACTCCTAACCATAGGGTTGTGGGTTTGAGTCCTGGGCTGGCAATACCACGACTGAGGTGTCCTTGAGCAAGGCACTGAACCCCTAACTTCTCCCTGGGCGCCGCGGCATAAATGGCTGCCCACTGCTCTGGGTGTGTGTTCACAGTGTGTGTGTATGTTCACTGCACTTTGGATGGGTTAAATGCAGAGCATGAATTCTGAGTATGGGTCACCATACTTGGCTGAATGTCTCGTCACCTTTTTTATTTTATTTTTTATATCTAAACAGCATGTAGTGTACACTGCTTTGCTTTTTAGTATGAAACATATTTAAACATCAGTATGCTGTATTTTTGTTGCATGACCTCATTGTGTTGGAGGAAAAATTTTAAATTAGGAAGTGTGTCATTCCAAGAATACCCATCGCTGTTTTCTCCTCTGTATATGGATTCATAATTTCTTTTTTTTTTTTTTATTCAAGGTCCCGGTTTCGGTTACCTTAACACCCCTGCAGTCCGAGTCACGAGTGTAGATATTCCAATGCCATACGCCAAGCATTTGGAGGAAAATACCTTACCGCAAATAAAGGACATCGTCTTCTCCGTCAAAAAGATGTTGAATGTTTAACATAATAGATTTTCCTACCAGGACGTTTTAAATGTGAAATAATACATGTTTTCTCCCATTTCTGCATCAGTGTTTTGGGAAAAAGGGTTTCCTGTTTCAGCTTGTATGGGTCTTTTTGTAACATGGCTCTTCCTTCATTAAATGTACTAATTTACTCATTTTGACTCCAAAAGGAGGTTTTGTCATGATGGTAACGTCTATGGCTGTAAACAACCAAGCATGGGTATGATGCTTAAATTCTACTGTAGGCTAAAGTAATAAAATGTTATCCAAAATTGTTGTAAGAATGCTTGTGATTTTTTTCATCTCATTACATTTTGCAGTATTGGAAATTCAATTTGTATTGCATTTTTTCCGATACAAATCATTCCAAAGCAACTCTAAAGAAAATTACGTTTCTACAATATTTAGTAGTAGCTTAAAAGTGGTGACTGTCAGTTTATGTCCATATGACTGGTATTTTAAAAAAATATAAATAAATTAATAATAATAATAATTAAGTGTAGCCATTTAAGAGAGCTTTTTAAGATTTTATTTCCAGTTTTGTAAGGTAATATTTTGCCTACTTGCAAGTAATACACAAAAAGTAATTATAATAATAATAAAAAAACATTCTAATTAAAAAAATATTATTTTGATTGACCATGAACTTTTCGAATATTTGTTTTGTGTAAATATATCTTAGAAGAGCAGTGTCAGTCCATGTAATTATAAGGATTTTAGTCTTAAATATTAAATTGTTATGAATAAATATTAGAAATTATGACACACGGTTTATGTTTGAAAAGTTAATGATAATTTTGACAGAAATGTAAAGGTTTTCAGAATGTTTCAGAACACAGAATGTTCTCCTAACATTAGTTTTTGGTTTCCGTTTGGTTATTTTTTTTAGGAACCAAATACTAACGTTAAGGAAACATTCTTTTTAGGTTATATTTTTTGTAACCATAAAATAGCGTTCCAAGAATGTTGCAGGGTGGTTATTTTTATAATAACCTAAATACGTTCCCTTATGGTTATTCTCAGGTCATTTTTATAACCACATAAAACTATCTTTCCAATGAAAACGTTGCATACATTAATGTGTAATGAGATGACCTATAAAGAGCCCTGAAATTCATTTAATGCAGCATTTATTAAAATACAGACATTAGATCAATCAAAGCCGTCTGATAACTTCTGTTTTACGAATGGACAGAACAGCAGAGGCCAGTAAATCCAAAGGTGGAGGAGTGTGTTTCATGATTAACAAGAAATGGTACACCGGTAAAGTTAATTTGACGTTTGACATTCATTAGACGTTCGACTAATGATAATCAAGAATATATGTCCTTTACGTTGCACAATGTTTAATTTCTAAAGGGGTTAATTACCATTTAAATTAATTAAACAATTTAAATACATGACATTATAATAAAAAAAAAAACAATATTAAAATGTTCAGAAAAACATCCCTGTTATTGCAAAAAAGGTCAGTTTTATAATAATTGCATAACTTTTAACATATGCAATAATATAAATATATTGAACTACAACACCTTTTGATCTTAAGGTATCAAACCAACTGCAAAATATTCTGAATGTTATTCCGTATAATGCACAAGCACTGAATCCATATTTTTCAAATGTTTTATATACTGTACCCACTGAAATGAAATAAAAGCTGACACTGTTTGAAATAAGGCTATATCAAACCAGCTGTATAATAATAATAATAATAATAATAATAATAATATATATATATATATATATATATATATATATATATATATATATATGTGTGTGTGTGTGTGTGTGTGTGTGTGTGTGTGCATGTATGTAAGGGTTTCACGACTCTGTCAAAAACTTCAGTTCAAATGTTCAGTACTAATCATCAGATTAATATACAGTGGGTGTGATAACTTTAGGATAAATGGTTTTCAAGTTTCATGGATATAAATGAGTTCAGTACTGTAAAAAAAATTATAATAATTGATTTATAGGGAGTAATATTCTGAATATTTTACAGTTCTTTTGCTACCTTTACCTCAAACGGTGTCAGAGGTTAATTCATTTAAGTGGGTCCAGTACATAAAACATAAAAAATATGGATTCAGTACTGTATATATAAATAATAAAAGCATAAAATGTAAAACCAACTTGTGCATTATATAGATATTTTTACAGTTGGTTTGATACATTTATCTCGAACAGAGTCAGAGTTTAATTTATTTAAGCGGGCGTAGTATATTAAACATGAAAAATATGTTGTCATGATTCTGCCCTCATGTCCTTGATTTCTCTCTAGTCTTGAGGCA
Source organism: Carassius gibelio (assembly GCF_023724105.1). Lineage (NCBI taxonomy): Eukaryota > Metazoa > Chordata > Actinopteri > Cypriniformes > Cyprinidae > Carassius > Carassius gibelio. The sequence goes on along the minus strand of NC_068417.1, from coordinate 20,906,868 downwards.
GGATCATGACAGACCCGTGTTTTGTATGCAAGCACATGGCCTTGTCTTTGGGTCATGTGCTTGTGTTGTCTTGTTTCCTTGCCCCGCCCCCTTGTTATCCTTGTTCTGTCATTGTTGCTTTACCTGTGTCACCTGTTATCATTAGTGTCCCTATTTCAATCCCCTTGTGTTTGCTGTCTAGTGCGGTTCATTGTTACACTTTGACCTGTGATTGTTTTTCTGTAGTGAGAGTTCCTGAGTGAAGAGTCTTTTGTTTTGTTTGTTTCTAGTCTTAGTCTTGTTAAGTTATTTGTCTACTCCCTAGTCATTGTTTTCCCCCTCGTGGGTTTTGTTTTCCCCTTTTGTCATTAATAAACCCTGTGTGTAGTGCATTCTGTCTGCGCCCGAGTTCATCCCTGCACCCCTTCGTGACATATGTGTTCAGTATTGTATATAAAAACAATAAAGGCATAATAAAATAATTAAAAAAGACTTGTGCATTATAGTGAATACTATATAGATATTTTTACTATAATATATAGATATTTTTATTTTGATAACTATATCTCAAGCTGTGTTAGAGTTTAATTAAAGTGGATACAGTGGATACAGAATATAAAAAACACTAAAGGCATATTTTGAAAAACCAAGCCAAGGGCATTATAGGCAATAATATATATTTATTTTACAGCTGGTTTGATACCCTTATCTCAAACAGTGTCAGAGTTTATTTTATTTAAATGGGTTCAGTATATAAAACATTTGAAAAATATGGATTATAGGGAATAACATTCAGAATATTTTAAAGTTGGTTTGATACCTTTAGATCAAATGGTGTTGTAGTTCATTATATTTATATTATCGCATACCGGTGTACCATTTCTTGTTAATCATGAAACACACTCCTCCACCTTTGGATTTACCGACCTCTGCTGTTCTGTCCATCCGTAAAACAGAAGTTATCAGACGGCTTTGATTGATCTAATGTCTGTATTTTAATAAATGCTGCATTAAACGAATTTCAGGGCTCTTTATAGGTCATTATCTCATTGCACATTAATGTATGCGACATTTTCATTGGAAAGATAGTTTTATAGGGTTATAAAAATGACCTGAGAATAACCATAAGGGAACGCTTAATTTCAATACTGCAAAATGTAATGAGATGAAAGAAATCACAAGCATTCTTACAACAATTTTGGATAACATTTTATTACTTTAGCCTACAGTAGAATTTAAGCATCATACCCATGCTTGGTTGTTTACAGCCATAAACTTTACCGTCATGATAAAACCTCCTTTTGGAGTCAAAATGAGTAAATTAGTACATTTAATGAAGGAAGAGCCATGTTACAAAAAGACCCATACAAGCTGAAACAGGAAACCCTTTTTCCCAAAACACTGATGCAGAAATGGGAGAAAACATGAATTATTTCACATTTAAAACGTCCTGGTAGGAAAATCTATTATGTTAAACATTCAACATCTTTTTGACGGAGAAGACGATGTCCTTTATTTGCGGTAAGGTATTTTCCTCCAAATGCTTGGCGTATGGCATTGGAATATCTACACTCGTGACTCGGACTGCAGGGGTGTTAAGGTAACCGAAACCGGGACCTTGAATAAAAAAAAAGAAAAGAAATTATGAATCCATATGCAGAGGAGAAATCAGCGATGGGTATTCTTGGAATGACACACTTCCTAATTTTTAATTTTTCCTCCAACACAAGCAGTTAGGGGTTCAGTGCCTTGGTCAAGGACACCTCAGTCGTGGTATTGCCAGCCCGGGACTCAAACCCACAACCCTATGGTTAGGAGTCAAATTCTCTAACCACTAGGCCACGACTTCCCTATTAGTGTACAGTCTGCTAGTGTTCCATTCTGAACTGGAATTGACTTCAAATAAACATTTTTGTTATATTGATTGATAAATAAATAACAAAAAAAGACATTTCAAAAATATAAAAAGAAAAATACCCTCCATAATTCGGGCAAGAATCTCTCCCCCGACTCCAAACTGAGGCCAGCCACCCTCCACAGTGATGAGATGTTTTGTTTTCATTACACTTGTTTCAATGGCTTCCATGTCCATAGGCCGGATTGTGCGCAGGTTGATCACCTACAGAAGAAAACACAGACAAGATTTAATTTAAAAATAGTCTTAGTTCTTTCAATAAGTATATATAAATCCTGTTAAATGTGAGAATATATGTAAATGTCTCAATTTTTTGGAGAATTTCTTTCACTGCAGTTTAAATAAACACAAAACTGGTTCATTCATTTACAATGAAATTAAAGCAGCTCTTTTGAATCCTTTAAAATGTGTATCAATTGTCTATTTTACCCGAACTGGAAATGGCACTTAACAAATTAACAAAATTACGTCATACCTCACATTCGATCCCGTCCTTGGCCAATACCGCAGCAGCATCCATACACCGACTGACCACGTGGGAATGAGACACCAGCGTGACGTGATTTCCTGCATCAAATGATAACATTCATTTGCAGAAATCAATTTAATTTATAATATTCATGTCCGTCAATTAAATGTCAATTAACAATAGCAGTTACAGATTTTTCCCAGGGTAGAAATTAAAAATAATACTCGAAAAAGTTACATTTTTAAAATAGTAAACATTTCAACTAAATATACATATATAAATATTTTCACAAAATATGTCTGTTTCAGTCTGTTTAAAGGGATAGTTCTCCCAAAAATCATGTCGTTCCAAGCCCATTAAACCTTTGTTTATCTTCAGAAAACAAATTAAGATATTTTTAATGAATTCCAAGAGCTCTCTTGCCCTCCCATAGACTGCAAAGAAACTACCGTAATTTTACGAAGCTACGAGAATACTTTTTGTGTGCAATAGAAAACTAAAATTCATGACTTTGTTGAACAATTAGTCTTCTCTGCATCACCCTTGTGCCATTTTGGAGAGTTTCACTGTCACAGCCGCTGTACTTGACTACTCCTTCGGCCGTGTTTTGTGTTCCCTCGACAGGAGAGAGAAAAAAAAATTGTGACTGTAATAATAAAAACTTCCTATTCATTGGGAAGAAGGAGGCGGGAACTGGCGCACAATCAAATAGAAACTTTAATAATCACAAATAAACACAAAACAGCGCACCAGCCCCTCACGGACGACTGGTGCGCATAAATAAAAAGCAAAACATAAAATAATGGCCCAGGTCTAGTCCTCTCTCGTACTTCATGGTCGTCGCTCCAGTTTTATATCCTTCCATCTCCTACGTGGGACTCGTGACCGGCGGTGGGGCGCAGGTGCAGCACATCTCCAATCACTACACCTGGCCTCACTCCTCGTGCCCACGTCTCTCGGCCCCGCCCCACTCGTCACATACTCCCATCGCCCCTCGCAGGCCGGGGGGGTACCCTCGAGACTGCGCTCTACTCCCCCCCCTCCCTCCGGGGGGGACCGCTCACGGGGACCTGCAGAAACCCGGGGGTAGGACAAACGATGCAAGAGAAAAGGAGATGGAAGGAGGAGCGACAGGGAGGAGAGAGGGGAGAGAGGAAAAATAAAAAAATTCCGGTTCCCAGACACACTGCTGCTCAGCCCTCCACCAGCTGGGTGATCTCCTCCGCGGTGCCTGGCGGTGGCACTGGACGGTCCTCGGCGGACGGCACGACACTCTTCCGCCGCCCGGTGGACGGCGACGGCTCCACCAGTTTTGAGCAGCCGGCAGGAGTCCCCTGTTCTCTGCTCCTCCCCATTCAGGCGGATGGCAGCAGGCTCCGGCTCTCTGGCGAATGGCGCCGACTCCTCCGCTCCCTCACGGACGGCAACCGGCCCTCCACATCGCAGGCGGCCAGCAGCGAGCTCGCCCGTCCCCGGCAACTCGCTCCAGCCCACCGCCTCGAGCGTCCATGGCGACCCCCTCTTCGCCAGCTCGATGGCACCGCGGATTCACCACAGTGGGGAGGGATCTTCAGCAGCGCGTCCCTCCTTCTCCCGGGCTTCAGCACCACTGTAATAATAAAAACTTCATATTCATCGGGAAGAAGGAGGCGGGAACTGACGCACAATCAAACAGAAACTTTAATAATCACAAATAAACACAAAACAGCGCACCAGCCACTCACGGATGACTGGTGCGCATAAATAAAAAGCAAAACATAAAATAATGTCCCAGGTCTGGACCTCTCTCGTTCTTCACGGTCGTCGCTCCAGTTTTATATCCTTCCATCTCCTACGTGGGACTCGAGACCGGCGGTGGGGCGCAGGTGCAGCGCATCTCCAATCACTACACCTGGCCTGACTCCTCGTGCCCACGTCATTTTGGAGAGTTTCACTGTCACAGCCGCTGTACTTGACTACTCCTTCGGCCGTGTTTTGTGTTCCCTCGACAGGAGAGAGAAAAAAAAATTGTGACTGTAATAATAAAAACTTCCTATTCATTGGGAAGAAGGAGGCGGGAACTGGCGCACAATCAAATAGAAACTTTAATAATCACAAATAAACACAAAACAGCGCACCAGCCCCTCACGGACGACTGGTGCGCATAAATAAAAAGCAAAACATAAAATAATGGCCCAGGTCTAGTCCTCTCTCGTCCTTCACGGTCGTCGCTCCAGTTTTATATCCTTCCATCTCCTACGTGGGACTCGTGACCGGCGGTGGGGCGCAGGTGCAGCACATCTCCAATCACTACACCTGGCCTCACTCCTCGTGCCCACGTCTCTCGGCCCCGCCCCACTCGTCACATACTCCCATCGCCCCTCGCAGGCCGGGAGGGTACCCTCGAGACTGCGCTCTACTCCCCCCCCTCCCTCCGGGGGGGACCGCTCACGGGGACCTGCAGGAACCCGGGGGTAGGACAGACGAGGCAAGAGAAAAGGAGATGGAAGGAGGAGCGACAGGGAGGAGAGAGGGGAGAGAGGAAAAATAAAAAAATTCCGGTTCCCAGACACACTGCTGCTCAGCCCTCCACCAGCTGGGTGATCTCCTCCGCGGTGCCTGGCGGTGGCACTGGACGGTCCTCGGCGGACGGCACGACACTCTTCCGCCGCCCGGTGGACGGCGACGGCTCCACCAGTTTTGAGCAGCCGGCAGGAGTCCCCTGTTCTCTGCTCCTCCCCATTCAGGCGGATGGCAGCAGGCTCCGGCTCTCTGGCGAATGGCGCCGACTCCTCCGCTCCCTCACGGACGGCAACCGGCCCTCCACATCGCAGGCGGCCAGCAGCGAGCTCGCCCGTCCCCGGCAACTCGCTCCAGCCCACCGCCTCGAGCGTCCATGGCGACCCCCTCTTCGCCAGCTCGATGGCACCGCGGATTCACCACAGTGGGGAGGGATCTTCAGCAGCGCGTCCCTCCTTCTCCCGGGCTTCAGCACCACTGTAATAATAAAAACTTCATATTCATCGGGAAGAAGGAGGCGGGAACTGACGCACAATCAAACAGAAATCACAAATAAACACAAAACAGCGCAGCAGCCACTCACGGATGACTGGTGCGCATAAATAAAAAGCAAAACATAAAATAATGGCCCAGGTCTGGACCTCTCTCGTTCTTCACGGTCGTCGCTCCAGTTTTATATCCTTCCATCTCCTACGTGGGACTCGAGACCGGCGGTGGGGCGCAGGTGCAGCGCATCTCCAATCACTACACCTGGCCTGACTCCTCGTGCCCACGTCTCTCGGCCCCGCCCCACTCGTCACAGTGACATTTGCCAAGTATGGTATACCATACTCAGAATTGGTGTTCTTCATTTAACCCATCCAAGTGCACACACAGCAGTGAGAAGTGAACACAAACCCGGAGCAGTGGGTGGGCAGCTATATATCCAGCACCCAGGGAGCAACTGGGGGTTCAGTGCCGGGCACTTCAGTCTCGGGTATTGAGGGTGGAAGAGAGTTCTGTTCATTCACTCCCTCCCACCTACAACTCCTGTCAGCACCGAGACTCAAACCGGCGCTCCCTTCGGTTAACTAGTCAAAGTCTCTAACCAGTAGGCCACAGCTGCCCGAAGATGTCTGAGTTTTGCTGTAAACCATGGCTTATTGTTGAATGTTAAATAAATCCTGGTAGGAATGCATATATCCTCACAAAAATTAATATAGCATGTCACAGTCTCTATAAGTTGGTCCAGATCGGTGGTAGCAGCTTCAAAATCACTCCAATCAGTGAGGTCAAAACAAGCTTGTAAATCCTGGACTGTTTCATTGGTCCATCTCTTCACAGTCTTTACTACAGGTTCAGCAGATTTAAGTTTCTGCTTGCAAGTCATTATAAGATGAACCAGGCAGTGATCAGAGAGCACCAAAGCAGCTCGTGGAACAGAGTGATATGGATTCTTTATTGTGGTGTAATAGTGATTTATTATTGACTCTGCTGGGACATGTATAAAATGCTGTCTGTATTTTAGCAGTTCATGGGAGAGGTTGACTTCATTAAAGTCCCTGTAAATGATTAAAACAGAGTCCGGGTGTTGTTGTTCTGTCTCTGTGATCTGATCAGCGAGTTTCTGTAAAGCCAGGCTTACGTGCGCTTGCGGAGGGATGTAAACACTCACCAGAATGAGCGAGTGACACTCCTGTGGCAAATAGAACAGCTTCGAGTTAACAAAGAGAACTTCTAGATCTGAACATCTTTAACACAGTTACATCTGTACACCGCCTTTCATTGATGAAAAAGCATGTCCCGTCACTGCGATTTCCCTGATGATTCGGCGTCTCGATCTGCTCTAACAGCGGAAAGTCCAGCAGATGGAGCGCGCTGTCTGGACTGGTGTAAATCAGCCAGGTTTCTGTGAAACAAGAGCAGCAGATTGTGAGAAAACACTTATTTGTCCGAGAGAGAAGAAGGAGTTTGTCCATTTTGTTGGTGGAGAGCGGAGATTTGCCAGATGGATGCTAGGCAACCACGCTTCCTGAGTCTGACAAGTGCCCCGGACTCGATTCCCCCGTCTGCGCTTCCTGAAGCGTTTGATCAGCGCTGCTGCTCCACCGACAACAACGTTCAGTAAAACGTCCGAATAATTGAAATCCGGTAAAAGATTAAAATAGTTTTATATGTGATATAATACTATTACTTCTACTATTTTATACTCAGCTTGCTAAACTCAAAACATCACCCACCTTTTCTTTCAATCTTAGCTTTTCCGATTGGGATGAGGAAGTCTTTTGACTGAGACTCTTCAGACATCTCAAACGGCACACTGTACATTATCTCATTCTCCAAAAACACCACTGAAAGAGACATGATATGATAGTCAGAGCAGCCTTCACTTGCTGTGATCATCTTCTTCAGACAGTGAGGAACTCACCAGGGTTGTCATCACGGATAGCTGATTTCAGAAGGCCCTTGGCATCCTCGGCGCTCCAGGGACTGACCACCTTCAGACCGGGAACGTGTCCATACCAGGCTGCAAAGCACTGGGCGTGCTGAGCCGCCACACCGGGCGCAGCTCCATTGGGCCCGCGGAACACAATCGAGACGGGCTGCAGGCCGCCAGACATGTAGTAGGTCTTGGCGGCAGAATTGATGATATGATCAACTGATTGCATGGAGAAGTTGAAGGACATGTACTCAACAACGGGCCTCAAACCAGCCTAAAATAGGATGTGATGGGATAGTTTGAGAACATGATGGAGTTTCACATTGTTTTATCAATGTTGTTACAGGAAAACTCACCATGGCAGCACCAACAGCGATGCCAGTGAAGCCAATCTGAATTGAAAAATCAGGAAATTTTAATGAGCATAATTGACAACAAATATAGATGATTTTTGGACAAGTTTATCATCATTCTCACCTCTGTAATTGGTGTGTCAATGATGCGTTTGTCACCGTACTTCTTCCAAAGGCCTCTGGTAACCTGTAACCCAACACAAGCAACTTTAGAAAAAGATTCTTGGGCATCACTGATAACTGAAGTTTCATAAAAATATTTGCTTCTAACCTTATATGCACCTTCAAACAGTGCGACTTCTTCTCCGAGGAGGAAAACCCGTTCATCCCTCTCCAGCTCCTCATCCAAGGCCTGCTTGATGGCATCTCGGACTGTTACCTGCTACAATAAAATCCTATTAATTATACATATATCACATGATACTCTAATATAAAACATGCTACTGAGTAATTATTGTATTAATATACAATGAGATTTACTTGATACCCAATACACTGTAAGGAAAAGCATGGAAATACCATAGTACGTCCAAAAAAACATAGCAACACAATGTAAAAAAAAAACAACATGTAAAAAAAAAATAACACGGTATGGTGTCATTACAAAATCCACATAAAACCATTATATACCAATGTATATGGAGACAAAGTAAAAACATAGTAAATGTACATAGTAAAGTGCCATAGTAATCCTATGAAGTCCTAAAACCAAGATATTATCATTATACATGGCTTTACCATGGTAAAAACCAAATAGAAGAAAAATGGCATTCACTGAGCAGCTACTGAATGATGCTTTTCTCCCTGATGCTTTTCTACAATGCCCTTCCCCTCCCCTACCTTCGTGCCTCAGACCACATCATTGTCATGCTAATGCCTGCATACAGACCACTCATTAAAGTCACCAAACCAGTTCAAAAACAGAGACAGGTGTGGCTGGAAGCATGGCCGTAGCCAGGCTTTGAAAATTAGTGAGGTCCAGGGTTTTTTTATAATAACCCCCTTATTATAGCATTGTGCTATAATAACCCCTATAAATACAACTAATTATACAGTATTGTTCAAAATAATAGCAGTACAATGTGACTAACCAGAATAATCAAGGTTTTTAGTATATTTTTTATTGCTACGTGGCAAACAAGTTACCAGTAGGTTCAGTAGATTGTCAGAAAACAAACAAGACCCAGCATTCATGATATGCACGCTCTTAAGGCTGTGCAATTGGGCAATTAGTTGAAAGGGGTGTGTTCAAAAAAATAGCAGTGTCTACCTTTGACTGTACAAACTCAAAACTATTTTGTACAAACATTTTTTTTTCTGGGATTTAGCAATCCTGTGAATCACTAAACTAATATTTAGTTGTATGACCACAGTTTTTTAAAACTGCTTGACATCTGTGTGGCATGGAGTCAACCAACTTGTGGCACCTCTCAGCTGTTATTCCACTCCATGATTCTTTAACAACATTCCACAATTCATTCACATTTCTTGGTTTTGCTTCAGAAACAGCATTTTTGATATCACCCCACAAGTTCTCAATTGGATTAAGGTCTGGAGATTGGGCTGGCCACTCCATAACATTAATTTTGTTGGTTTGGAACCAAGACTTTGCCCGTTTACTAGTGTGTTTTGGGTCAATGTCTTGTTGAAACAACCATTTCAAGGGCATGTCCTCTTCAGCATAGGGCAACATGACCTCTTCAAGTATTTTAACATATGCAAACTGATCCATGATCCCTGGTATGCGATAAATAGGCCCAACACCATAGTAGGAGAAACATGCCCATATCATGATGCTTGCACCTCCATGCTTCACTGTCTTCACTGTGTACTGTGGCTTGAATTCAGAGTTTGGGGGTCGTCTCACAAACTGCCTGTGGCCCTTGGACCCAAAAAGAACAATTTTACTCTCATCAGTCCACAAAATGTTCCTCCATTTCTCTTTAGGCCAGTTGATGTGTTCTTTGGCAAATTGTAACCTCTTCTGCACATGCCTTTTTTTTAACAGAGGGACTTTGCGGGGGATTCTTGAAAATAGATTAGCTTCACACAGACGTCTTCTAACTGTCACAGTACTTACAGGTAACTCCAGACTGTCTTTGATCATCCTGGAGGTGATCATTGGCTGAGCCTTTGCCATTCAGGTTATTCTTCTATCCATTTTGATGGTTGTCTTCCGTTTTCTTCCACGTCTCTCTGGTTTTGCTCTCCATTTTAAGGCATTGGAGATCATTTTAGCTGAACAGCCTATCATTTTTTGTACCTTTTTATAGGTTTTCCCCTCTCTAATCAACTTTTTAATCAAAGTACGCTGTTCTTCTGAACAATGTCTTGAACGACCCATTTTCCTCAGCTTTCAAATGCATGTTCAACAAGTGTTGGCTTCATCCTTAAATAGGGGCCACCTGATTCACACCTGTTTCTTCACAAAATTGATGACCTCAGTGATTGAATGCCACACTGCTATTTTTTTGAACATACACCTTTCAACTAATTCAACTAATTGCCCAATTGCACAACCTTAAGAGCGTGCATATCATGAATGCTGGGTCTCATTTGTTTTCTGAGAATCTACTGAACCTACTGGTAACTTGTTTGCCACGTAGCAATAAAAAAATATACGAAAAACCTTGATTATTCTGGTTAGTCACATTGTACTGCTATTATTTTGAACAATACTGTATAACACTTGAAAAGTGACAGAAATGTAGATGTTTTTGGACGGATGTTAATTTTTAATCAATGCACGCAAAGCTCCGGGTCCTGACAACATTCCTGGGCGTGTACTGAGAGACTGTGTAGCACTGATGTCTTCACAGACATTTTTAACATCTCACTTAGTCAGGCTAAGTCTTTCTTTCAAATCTTATCTTTCAAAGCTAACACCATCATTCCAGTTCCGAAGAAGCCCTCTCCATCCTGTTTCAATTACTACTGTCCTGTTGCACTTACTCCCTGTAACGATTCGACGACCAGTGAAACACAGGGAGACGAGAGATCCAATAGCAGGTATTTTTAATAGAGGTAATCCAAAATCGTAGTCAAACATGCCATGGGTCAAAACCAGAATTCAGTCCAAACAAACAAAATAACAAAACAAGGAAGGGAACAGAAAGGGAAGGAAACATAATGGGAACTCATAATGTGAGAAAGAGGAATCTCGGGGAACGAGAAGACAGGTACATCGAAGGGTAAGGACTCCATACAATCAACAGGAAAAGACAGGTTTTCATAAGGAGACTAATGGAAATAGATTGGCTGCACCTGGTGCAATTAACTGGAGTGCAATTACTGTGAAGACAGGACCAGACTAGAGGAATTAAAGTGCCTATGGTGAAGTGCCTAAGGAGAAGTGAGCTCACTAGTGGACACTCAGGGAAATAGAGACTGGCAGCGTGACATTACCCCCTCCTCCACGGAGCAGCTGCCAGATGCTCCATCCGAAACCAAGGGAAAACAAACAGACAAAGAACTAGGAGGGAGTTGGAGCAGCGGAGAACTAGGGGGAGGGATGGAGGGCCAGATAACATGGTACACAGAGACAGGAGGACCAGGTAGAATGGGGAAACAGAGACAAGACAACCAGGTAAAATGGGGAAACGGAGACAAGACAACCAGGTAAAATGGGGAGACAGAGACAAGAGAAGTGCAACACAAAACAAGGAGTACAGGAGGGTGGTGGACTGGCGGAGGATAAGGGGGAGGGACCGATGGGCAGGTCCTAGAGGGAAACGGAACGACAGACACAGACTAGAAACCCAGGAGGGAGGTGGACCAGCGGAGGATCAGGGGGAGGGACGGAGGGCCAGGTCCAAAGGAGGAAACAGACAGAAAAAACAAAAGAAAACAAAAACATAAGTCCATGAAGGACATCACGTGATGCCCACCAGGGCGGAGCAGAAGACCACCACAACCGTGTGGTCAGGGCGGAAGCCCCCCAGGGCGGAGCAGAAGACCACCACAGCCGTGTGGTCGGGACGGATGCCCCCCAGGGCAGAACAGAAGACCACCACAACCTTGTGGTCGAGGCGGGAATCCCCCAGGATGGAGCAGAAGACCACCACAGCCGTGTGGTCAGGGTGGAAGCCCCCCAGGACAGAGCAGAAGACCACCACATCCATGTGGCCAGACCGACGGGAGGACAAAACTCTGGTAATCCCATGGTGTTTATACTGGATTCCAGAGGATCGGTGCTGACTTGACTCTGCTCATGAAGATTATTGATGACATGCATATGATCATGAAGATCCCCGGTGACTTGACTCAGTCCTTGAAGATCACCAGTGACTTGACTCTGTCCTTGAAGATCACCAGTGACTTGACTCTGTCCTTGAAGATCACCAGTGACTTGACTTGACTCTGAAAGGTCAACGGTGACTAACCCTGACTCTGGAGGATCAATGGTGACTAACCCTGACTCCGGAAGGTCAACGGTGACTAACCCTGACTGTGGAGGGTCCACGAGCACCGGACTCGACTCTGGAGGTTCAACCGGAACCTGACTCAACTCTGGAAAGTCAATGGGCACCTGACTCGACTCTGGAAGGTCAACAGGAATCTGACTTGATTCTGGGTAATCAACTGGAATGTGACTTTACTCTGATAGGTCAACAGGAACTAACCCTGACTCTGGAAGGTCAACGGTGACTAACCCTGACTCTGGAAGGTCGACGGTGACTAACACTGACTCTGGAGGGTCCACGAGCACCGGACTCGACTCTGGAGGGTCAACCGGAACCTGACTCAACTCTGGAGGGTCAACGGGAATATGTCTCGACTCTGGATGGTCAACAGGAGCCTGACTTGACTCTGGACAGTCAACTGGAATTTGACTCAACTCTGGAAGGTTGACAGGAACTAACCCTGACTCTGGAAGGTCGACGGTGACTAACCCTGACTCTGGAGGGTCCATGAACACCTGACTCGACTCTGGAGGGTCAACCGGAACCTGACTCAACTCTGGAGGGTCAACGGGAATATGACTCGACTCTGGATGGTCAACAGGAGCCTGACTTGACTCTGGACAGTCAACAGGAATTTGACTCGACTCTGAAAGGTTGACAGGAACTAGCCCTGACTCTGGAAGGTCGACAGTGACTAACCCTGACTCTGGAGGGTCCATGAACACCTGACTCGACTCTGGAGGGTCAACTGGAACCTGACTAAACTCTGGAAAGTCAACGTGCACCTGACTCGACTCTGGAAGGTCCACTGTAGTTGCCATCCTCTGCAGTGGCTCCGGGCTGGTGGCCATCTTGTGCAGTGTCGTTGGGTTGGTAGCCATCTTGTACTGTGGCCCTGGCTCAGCAGACGTGACGTGAAAAGTTTTGGGAATCTCTAGGATCTTTGACAGCATGGAGAAATAATCCAAAAACGTCTCTGCGGCCATCTTGGGCGTTGGCGCTGAGCTGGCAGCCATCTTGGACCGAGGCGAGGGTCCATGAACACCTGACTCGACTCTGGAGGGTCAACTGGAACCTGACTAAACTCTGGAAAGTCAACGTGCACCTGACTCGACTCTGGAAGGTCCACTGTAGTTGCCATCCTCTGCAGTGGCTCCGGGCTGGTGGCCATCTTGTGCAGTGTCGTTGGGTTGGTAGCCATCTTGTACTGTGGCCCTGGCTCAGCAGACGTGACGTGAAAAGTTTTGGGAATCTCTAGGATCTTTGACAGCATGGAGAAATAATCCAAAAACGTCTCTGCGGCCATCTTGGGCGTTGGCGCTGAGCTGGCAGCCATCTTGGACCGAGGCGCTGGTCTGGTGATCACTTTGTACTGTGGTGCTGTGCTTGCGTCCATCTTGCCTCGTGGCGCTGGGTTGGCGGCCATTTTGTGCTGTGGACTGAGCTGCTGGCCATCTTGTGCTGTGGTGTGGGGCTGGCCTCCATCTTGCCTCGTGGTGCTGGGTTGGAGGCCATGTTGCCTCGTGGCGCTGAGCTGGCGGCCATCTTGTGCTGTGGTGTGGGGCTGGCTTCCATCTTGCCTCATGGTGCTGGGTTGGCGGCCATGCTGCACAGCAGCGCTGGGTTGGCGGCCATCTTGTGCAGCGGCACTGGACTGGCGGCCATCTTGCACAGCGGCGCTGGCTCAGCCGATTTGCGCCTCCTCTCCCCTCTCTTTCCATAATGGGGAAACGCCGGCTCCCATCCGAACCCCGGGTCAACGGGAGGCCACAGTGGAGATCGCTGCCGGACCTCCTCTCGATTACTCACTCCTGAGCGACCTCCCCTGGTTCCACGGAACACTACCAGGCGAGTACCCTCAAAGCCATTCCTCTCCTGCTTGATGGCTGGGGAGGATATGGGAGCAGATATACCGCTGGATCTCTTTCGATGGAGTCCTTCTGTAACGATTCGACGACCAGTGAAACACAGGGAGATGAGAGATCCAATCGCAGGTATTTTTAATAGAGGTAATCGACTGATGATGCCATCACAAATGCTGTCCACTCAGCACTCGCACATCTAGACAAAAAGGACTCATACGTCAGAATGCTGTTCATAGTATTCAGTTCAGCATTCAACACTATCATCCCTGAACAGCCCATTCACAACTTGTCCAGCTGGGGCTCAACACTTCGCTGTGCAACTGTCTGTTTGACTTTCTGACTGGATGACCTCAGGTAGCGAGGTGAGCCGCCTGGTCGGGTGGTGCAGTGACAACAACCTCTCTCTGAACGTGGAGAAGACAAAGAAGATTGTTGTTGAATTCAGGAGAGCACACACTCAGCATACTCCTCTAACCATCAACGTTATGACTGTGGAGAGAGTGAGCAGCACCAAGTTTATGGGTGTGCACATCACAGAGGACCTCTCTTGGACCAAAAACACTGCAGCACTAGCCAAGAAATCACAGCAGCGTCTCTATTTCCTCAGCAAACTGAGAAGATCCAGAGCCCCTGCCCCCCATCATGTACACCTTCTACAGAGGCACCATTGAGAGCATTCTAACGAGCTGCATCACTGTGTGGTATGGCGCCTGCAATGCGTCCTGCCGAAAGACCCTTCAATGCATAGTGAAAGCAGCAGAGAAGATCGTTGGTGCCTCTCTCCACTCCCTCACACGCAAAGCCCTCTGCAGGTGATCCCACACACCAGCCACACAGCTTCTGAAGGACAGCTTCATTCATCAGTAGGGTTGGGTATCGAAAACCGGTTCCATTTTAGAACCAGTTGCAAATTTCCAAGAACCGGGTATTCGATAAGACGCATGCATTTCGATTCTGCTTAACGATTCCTGCATTTGCATTTCAGTTTGATTAAACACGATTAAGTGCAGGAACAGAAATAATTTGCGCCCTGTTTGTGCGCAGCACAATTTACAGAAAACTACACCACACTGTTAAAAATCGCTGTAAAAAAACGGCCAAATTTCGACAGTAAAACACTGTTTTTCATTAAAACAGTGCATTCTGGGTAATATTCATCGTTTTCGAGAAGTAGCCTGCTGCTATATATCGTAAATTAACAACGTTCAAAGTCGACACTCAGCGGCTGTGTTTCAAATCACACCCTACTCCCTCATTCACTATTCCTTACATGAGTTTACTAATATAGTCCACCTGACAGAGAGAATGAAAATTAATGAGTGAATTCAGACACTGATCAACAGCTGCTGTTAATGAGTAGAATCACTGAAGAAAAAAAAACATAACAAGACAAACACATGAAATACAACTGACTTCAGCCACAGCCTTAGATGAAATCAACTGAAGATTTAAACGATCAACAAACAGCTTCACCAACTTCACTCATTACTAACCAGACTGACTTTATTTCTGTCAGATCAGAGAACAGAGATCAAAAGATCTTATTGAGAATTAAAGAGATTTAGATGATAATGTTACTGTTTTGTTTAGCGTCACCATTGTGGAGATCAGTGTTTGCTTTAGTTGGGCTCCTGACCCTTGACTTTTGCACTTTAAATTTTGTTTTATTGCTGTATTTGTATCTTTATGATGCATCTGTTACAGCAGTATTAATTTTGATAGTCAAGAGATTATGGTTGTTTCTAACAGACATGATCTACTAGACTGACTTAAAGTGTTGCTATAATAATCAAATATTAATTTGGTGTTGAAATATTTGAGTGAATGACACTTAAATTTTGTAAGATTGAAAAGTAGTGTGAGGAACCAGTATTTATGGATTTAACGACTAGTTTTAGTTAAAAAGTATTTCGGGCAGCAGTCCCCACAACACTCAAAGAGAGAAATCAACAATCAGCATATGAATCTCAACAATGGTGACAATCAAAAGGTTCATGATGCAATGCATGCTGGGTACCAGCACAGGATAAAACTCATCCATGATTCCCAGCATGCATTGCGGCATGAATAAATTATGCCCCTGAATTGTTCACTTATTTTCTTGAATTCTTATGTGCTTATAATTTTGCATTTGTTTTAAGTTTTAGTAGCATGTGTTGTGATGTTCATAACTGATCTGTTCATTTATTTTGTGGATTGTCACCATTGTTGTGATTCATACGCTGATTCTTGATGTTTCTGTCTAAATTTCAGCAAAGGTTTTTTTTTATTTATTATGAGTGAAATTTTCTTAACAGTCTTTCATAACTTATGGCTCAGCAGTGTTCCTTCTCATGCTGTAGTATCAATATTCAATAAGAGAAGAGACACGAGATTAGATCAGAAATAATAGTATTTGTTCTTGTCAATCTATAAACAACAATATCAGATTTTTTTTCTTCTGTGTACTTTTGTTTTGCTATAACAGGTTCCAAAGGCGCATTGTTACAGCATGAAAAAAAAAAAAAAAAAAAACCTTAGTTGTTGAAAAGTCACGTTCAAGAGCCCAACTAAAGTAAACACTGATCTCCATCATGGTAGTGAAAAAAAACCCACCTAAACCTATTTAACTCTCCATAAATTCTTCTGTAAACATTTGACAGAAATAAAGTCAGTCTGGTTAGTAATGTGAATCTGGTGAAGCTGTTTTAGTAGTTGTTTAATCAGATCTTGAGAGATTTTATGTATTCTTTTATTCAGTTGATTTCATCTAAGGCTGTGGCTGAAGTCATTTGTAGATCTTGTATTTCTCTTTCCTTCAGTGATTCCGCAGGTGTTTATCACTAATGCTCAATCATCAATTAATCACCGAATTATCTCATTAACTTCACTGATTCAGTGTTACTCTAACACTCTGTAGTGTGCACACATTATAAGTGTTCATTTAAAACTGAGGATTTTCTTGTGGGGTTTAAAGGGTTAAAGATTTAAGATGAAGAAAAAACAGCATGAAACATAATTTAACAGTAATAAACTGTAATTAATTTACAGGAAACAAACAGTAGAAAAACAGTTATTTACTGGCACCCCTGCTGCCAGTAAATAACTGTTTTTCTACTGTTTCTTGCCGTAAATTAATGGTTGCCAGCAAAAATAAGTGTTTTTCTACAGTTTTTTGCCGTCAAGTCAAGGAAAAACAGTAATATACTGTAAAATGTAAACGTCAGATTTACCAAATGAAAAAAAAGTTAATTTAACTAAAATATTTGTGAACATTCATAGAAAAAAAATTAGGCAAAGTCATACACTGATAATGAGAGTAAATACTGAACTTGACTGTATTAATGTGTGTTTGCACAAGAGAGATCGTTTAGTTTAATGTAGTTTTGTTGTTCACCATTGTGCTGGAGAGTAGAGCCGGTGCTTCAGTCAATGATGAGCCACAAATTCTGATCTTCTGCTGTTTTATATAAAGGCAGTGAATGTGGAGTCGCTGATACAGTGATGATCTCTGTGTTAATTACTTCAGCACATACATGTGTGCTATAGCTGACAATGAGCTGCAGTGATTTGAGTAAAAGTCATGTATTTAGTTACTTTATTACTGCACATTAAGTGTAAGAAATATTCCTTCTCAGTGGACTCAAATGAAATAAGTTCCTAGTACTAACATCGTAGGAATGCTAGTTTTAAAAACTCGAACTGTTTGAAGCAGTGGGAGTGGAGTTAATTTCCATGGTAGAATTTACGGTAAAATACTGTTAAAAAATAAGAGTGGTAAATTAATGGTTAAGAGCTGTAAATTAACAGTACTTTACTGGCACCCCTGCTGCCAGAAAATTACTGTTATTTAACGGCAAATTTTTTTACAGTGCAGTATACCATAAACACAGCCGTTTTTGTCTTACATGAACGTAAACAGATGAGAAAGAAGACATACATGTACAGTATTTTTGCTTAAAGAGACAACAGCCTGTCACTAATGTTAATCAAAGAACAAAATAAAATCATTCAATGATCTTGATTGAATATATTTAATAACTTTTATTGATTAATCTTTATTCTATTGATAAAAAGCAAACTATGCAGTGTTTTTAAACTTTTAATTACAGTTTCTGTACCTGAAATTTTGTTTAGTTGTATTTATTTATGATATTGCAAATTGATTTGTTTGTTCCTATGTTATTACTGGCTTTTTACTTGTCTTAAACACTTTAATATTTGAAATTTATATTAATCTAGTTGTTTTTGTATGGTATTTTTTTTTAAAGCACAGGCAAAATTCCTCTTGCAGTGTTTTGTAGGCTGCTGATTTTTGCTCATGTTATTCAGCTGCAACAGGATGCTTTGTATAAAGACAGAACACATGTTTGACATCTAAATGTTTGACTTATTTTTTTTTTATATTGGATTTTTATCTTATTGGAATCTAAACTATGACTCGATAAGAATCGGAATCGATAAAATTAAAACAATACCCAACCCTATTCATCAGGCTGTCATGAAGCTGAACTTGCTCTTGACCCCCCCCCCCATTTCCTCTTCTGCCCCAGACACCACAGAACCATGACCAAGAAGATCCCCATCCACAATCCTTCCACTCCCCCCTCCCACTAACACACGATGACATGCACCAGTCACTTGTGCAGCATTGGTCTGCTCACTACCTCATTCAGCATAGAACTGACGTCATTCTACTGCCTCATTAGTCAGTTTAAATAAAAGAACTGCTCTTTGAGCCCTTTGTCACTTTAATCAGACTGAATAAGTTTTTTTTGCACTAAAAATCTTTTTATCTATCTATCTATCTATCTATCTATCTATCTATCTATCTATCTATATATATATATATATATATATATATATATATATATACTGTATATAAAACTTAATTTTCATTAGAATGGAAAACAAAAGTACTTTCCTTGACCTTTGTATTAAATATTTTTTTTTCAGTATGCTCTGTACTTGGTCCTTGAGATGTCCTTTGATTTCACAGCTGGTTAATTCAATTTGATGATATATTAATATTTGCTTTTCCTTATTTGTCAGTTTGATTTTTGTCTAATACTAAAATGGTGGTGTCTTGAAAAAAACTTGAAAGGTCTATTTTTCTCGCTTAAGGTTTTTTTTTTTTTTTTTTTTTTTTTTTTTTACAAATTCCATATTTTGGTATGAAAAAAAAAATACAAGGATAACATGGCCAGCTTTCTCAGTGAGTACATGGACCAAAGGGGCCTCAAAATAAATTGCATGTTTCACGAGTTTTGACAATTAATTAACATTAGCTCCAAAGAAACACTCAAATAACACTCAACATCTCACAAGCTGTATTAAGATACCGTGCAGATCTTAAATAAACAATGTCAAGATATGATACAGTCTATTATACTGTAAATGAAGTTGATTTTATTAATATGGTGTTCATTGTGTGTTATAAATAATCATACTTAAACTTATAACCGGAAATATCTGAGTATTATGATGTATTATAATTGTTGTTATGATTATTCATGAGTTGGTATAACATATTATAAGGTTTTTTATAATGCATTATGCATTCATTATAATGCATTGAGAATACCCTTATAATATATTATAAATACAGGCTTCATAGAAAGTGTTACCTTTTTTTCTTTCTCTCCTTAATTGGTTTAACTTTTATTGCTTTTATTAAGTGTTATTGCTGTTTTCAGATAGTATGTTGTAAAGCACACTGGTCAACTCTGGTTGTAGTAAATAGTGTTATATAAATACAATTGCCATTTCCATCCAAAACACTACGAGGTGCTATGCCTAGTAAGATAACTTTTGCTCCGCCCACTTCCGGCTTGACGCTGTTGTCCTGAGACTGCATTCTAAAAAATCCAACTCACAAAAAGTTAGACTAATGATTATATTTTAGCTAAATGGACAATTAAATGCTAAAATTTTGGCACAACTTGTGAAAAGACATTGGTTCAACAATCGTTGGACCAACCTAGAATTGATTGTAAATTCAATTTTTAAATTCAAGTTAACAAGCATACAAGTTGGGTTGGAGGTTGGAGCATCATGTATCGACCATGAAATTGGTGCATGTGCAATGAAGCACGCCAACACCGAACAGACAAAGGAGCCTCACCCTAACTGTGGTGGATACAGTGAATAGGCTAAAGCCCCAAAAAGTCAGCGTACTCATTTAACTTGCACTTATATTGCTCGTTTTGTAACATGTTTTGTGTTAACAATTTAAAATGGTAAACATAGAACATTTAAAGTATTTAGGACCGGTTGAATGAGATAACACTTTGCATGTTTTTGCCTACTCTTTTGATTACTTTTTTTTAAGAATGAGTATGGCTAAAGTTACCAATTATTTGCTGCTGGGTTGAAATAAAACCTGGACCAAAATACCAAGCATGTAGTAGTTTTTTTTTTAACCTTGTGATGCTGTTTAAAAACACATTTCTAGTCAACTGAACGTACTTTATTAAGTCAAGTGAAAATAACATTAAAAGTTGAAATTACATAACAAAAGTTTTTTTAACTATAAAAACTAAATCAGCTGAACAAAAGATCTTAAGTTGGGAGACATGTGACCTTACTCAGTGAATTGAGTTAAGAGAACTAATTCGATTAAAAATGGGGATAAATTCAAAAAAGCTGTGCAGCAAATTACCTTGTAATTTTACGTAAAGTCAACTTTACTTTTTTTACAGTTTGCTGTGACGTAAGTGCGATTCATCGACTGGGCTCTTGAGGCTGGCTGTCAGTCCCATAGACTCCCCATGTTAAAATGCCCAACGTTTACAGCTTGGTTAAAAAAATGTATTTAGCTAATTTTGCCCTTCAGGGGGTGAATTTTATACAGTCTATGGTTTTACCACAGCACACACCCAAACACATACTAATATTCAATACAATTTACAGGTGTTTTCTGAAGCTTTAGTGTTTAGTGTCATGCAGCATCTGTTTAAGGTGAGAGCAGCATCTCTGACCTGCACCGCAGCCGGCAGCGTCCTGTGAAACTCCCGCCGCAAAACTGCTGGAACGGCATTCTGAAAGACAAACACAATGCCATATCAGTCTCAAAACCCTCATCTCATTGTAATGAGCGTACTATGTTGCTAATGTGACATATTTACACACAAATACCTTCCCTGAACGCAGGATAGATCTCAGATAAGCCATGATTGACTGTGTCCTCTCTCTGGGGTCTAGACTGTTATGCATGCGGTTTCAACCAATCAGAGGGCGAGTTGTGAAATCGGAATAGGATAGCGGCCAATCAGTGAAGCTGAAACATGACAGATCGGCAGTTGCAGTCAGACTGTTATTGTGCATCAAAGGGCAATTTTTTTATAGACCATTTCAAAATTAGATATACATAAAGGTTAGATGTCTTACAGCGGAGTCTAATGTCATCCCCGGCGGCCATCTTGTCACCCAGAGTCACTACCAGCTGTCTTCGACACCTCAACAAGCCTGTCAGCTGTAGATATGTCCTCTGCAGCAGGAGAAGATCTTCCCCATCCCCATCTGTTATCAAGGACAAGAGCTACCACCTGCTGACTTTAAAACACAATGGAGGTCTGGTGAATCCATCAGGAGGCACAGTGAGGATCGTCAGGGCAGCAGAGAGGGACATTCGTCAGGCATCAGCCATCACCAGACGATCACAGCCCAGCAAACTGCGAGAGGACGTGTACATCGGAGCACATCTGTGAAACACAGTATGGCATAGACAGCCACCACCATATGCTGTTAACATTAGTTGTGTCCCTGTTTTTTAAGCTAAGGCTGCACCACATAGCTAAAATGACTAACCTTACCAAAGGGCATAAGCCCAAGCTATGTTTTTTGGGTCACTTTTTTACACAGTAGTTCTCTCTACAGGGTGGGGATTTCAACATGCAGCATTTATTTATGAATATTTGTAATGGGGAATCTTGTACCTATTTTTATTTCAAATAAATGTCACTTTTATAAGACTTTTGTGTAATTATTCCATATTCTGTGTAGTGATTCTATACCAGAACCCCTGACATACAATCCAAATACTATGCAAGAAACTTCCGAGTGCTACTTTTCATTTGAGACCAGGATTATGCTTCTACACCAAGAGGTTGCCACACAGTAAGCCTTTTATTGTCAGAATGCATTTTGGGTTACCAAAGGTCATGTGGGGAGTTTCCATAGGGCATTTTACAAAACGCCTGAGCATACCTTGGCAAATAAATGGTCTACAGTACTCATATTTCATTCTATATTGATCTTCTTTTCCACACAGTTTCACAAGACCTGGTGCTTGGGCTCAGTTGTGTTTCTAAAATCATATCAAGTGACCTAGAGGGCTGAAATGTGGTCAGTTGAATTGCTTGTTATCCGACAGAAAGAAAAAAACAATATTCTAGCCTCTATAGCTCTGTGCCAGTACTTCACACAATTATTCTGATTATTTCCTAAGAAACTACAGGGTAAATGGGCCAATCCTGAAGAAGTTAAAATAAACATGTAATAATTCAAATTATTATATTATAATAGTAATATATTATAAAAGTGTCAGACTTCGACCTCCATTGGCCAGCAGCGATATCCTTTATTGTGTATATCTATGATTTCAAAGACGTAAACGATCACAAAGGTGTTGGAACACTACTGCGCATGTGTGGTCCTGAAGCATTTCCTGTAGCGCCATTTTTAAATCTCAGCTCGGTTGAAACAATCATTTACATTTTAAGTCTAGCAAAAACGCAAAAGCTGCGGTATTTAAAATAATAAAAATAATAATAATCTGTGATTGGAATGACACTTTTAATGTGACTGAGGTGCAAACTTATGAAGAACATTAAAAGTAGTCTTCCGGTCGCTCTAACTGATGCTGCATGTTCACAAGACATGGCGCTGAGTGCATTTCGCAGTCTGGAAGCAATTAGCTCCTTAGCAGAAAGGTTGTGGTCATTTTTTCGTACAGTAGATGACAACAGCTTTAATTCTGGTTAAACTGAAGCAAGACAAACAGTGTCACTTACGTACTTCTCATGGTTTGTCGCCAAGATGTCCGGGAAGGTTTTTAATGGACATTTCACTTGCTGGGTTAGTCTGTATCTCTACACAAATATCCATTTTCATATTTATTTTCACAGCGCTTTCCACAATACATATCGTTTCACTGAAGCCTTACAGAACATGTGTAGGGCTTAGAATAATATTCCCTGTAATGTTAATGTTTAGAGAAAGAGTACGCCCCCCCCAAATATCTTTATTTCTTTTAAATATTTTTTTTAGTAGTGGTCGCTGAAGGTAAGGACATGATAAGCCGTGAGGTGAAGGATCTGAACGAGAGTGACAACACTGGACAGGATAATAATAGAAAACTGTGGGACCCACCAGTGTCAATTGACCATCTCACTCCTGAGCAACAGAGAAAAGTTAAACAGCTGCTGAGGGAGGAGTGTGCAGCATTTTCAAAGGATGAAAATGATGTGGGGTGCATCCCGTCACTTCAGATGAGAATCAGATTGAGTGACACGACACTAGTAAAGTGTATGTATGTCTCCGTACCAAAACCTCTACACAAGGAGGTGAAAGAATATGTGTAAGACCTCTTGTATAAAGGATGGATTCAGAAGTCTCGCTCCTCCTATGCATCTCCAATTGTCTGTGTCCGAAAGAAAGATAGTAGTCTACATCTCTGTATAGATTACCGGGATCTCAACCACAAATCCATCCAAGACCGTCACCCTATCCCACGGATACAGGACATGCTAAACAGTTTTTGTGGAAGTACATGGTTCTCGGTTCTGGATCAGGGGCAGGCGTATCATCAGGGGTTTGTGGAAGAGGGCAGTTGACCATACACAGCTTTCATAACACCGTGGGGCCTATATGAATGGGTCAGGATCCCCTTTGGGCTGTCCTCGGCCCCTGCCGAGTTCCAGCGCAGTATGGAGGAGTGTTTGGTGGAACTCAGGGATGACACCTGCCTTCCATACTTAGATGATAACCTCATACATAGCCAGATATTTGAGGAGTATCTCCGTGATGTTAAGGAAGTGCTACGCCGCTACCAAGCTCATGGAGTGAAGCTTACAGCCAAGAAGTGTGGATTGTTCAGGGCTGAGGTAAAGTTCCTGGGGAAAATAGTCTCTAGAGGGGGATACACTATGGACCCCAAGGAAATTGCACCCGTGCAAGCACTAAGAGAACGTGTGCCTAAGACAGTCGGAGATCTGAGACAATTGCTGGGGTTCCTGTCATACTATCGCACATACATTCCCAGTTTTTCCAAATTGCCAGACCCCTCAATGAACTATTGTCAACAGGGAAGCCTTCGGGAAAGGGGACAAGCAGTAAAGAGGACAACGGTAAGAAGAGTCAGGGGAAAAGGGGAAAAACCAGCCCAACTTCATTCCAGTCGGCCTATAAATTGGACAGAAAAACACCAGGATGTCATCAACCGACTACTTGAATTCTTGCTTCATCTTCCGATCATAGGCTACCCTGATTTTGAACAGCCCTTCATCTTTGTGATGCATTGCAAGATGGACTGGGTGCAGTACTATATCAGAGGCAGAAAGGGAGACTGGTGGTCATTGGCTTTGGGTCACAGACCTTAACAGCTCCAGAGAATAATTACCATTTGCACTCAGGGAAACTGGAATTCTTGGCGATGAAATGGGCCATTTGTGAATGATTCCGTGATTACCTGTATCACGCAACCTCCTTGTCTATACGGACAACAATCCACTGACATATGTTTTTTCCACGGCCAAGCTCAATGCCACCACCCACAGATGGTTTGCAGAGTTGGCTTACTACAATTTTACCATCAAATATAGACCAGGCTGTGTACACCGGGATGCTGATGGGTTGTCAAGGATGCCTCTGGACATGGAAAGTTACATGCAGACCTGTTCGCAAGAGGCTAGCCCAAGAGTCATAGCTGCTGTAACGGATGCACTTCTCCTGAAGCCGGAGGAAGAGAGGCCCTGGATGTGTCCAACCATCTTAACAACAATTTGCTCCGAGGCTGATTGGAACAGCTCTCTAAACAAGGTCGTCCATGCCTATAATTGTACGTGCAGTGAAGTGACAGGTTATGCCCGTATTACCTTCTGTAACCTTCTGCAAAGGGGAAAAAGGACACATACCAAGTAGATACTGAGATTGAAGAGGATTCAGAGAATGAGGATGACTGGAGAGGCTGGACGACATTGCCAATAAAGCAACGCACAGAGAGAGAAAGCAGACCAAGAGGTGAGGAGAATGAGTGCCAATTTGGGGCAACAGAAGGAGAATTGGACCAAGAGCCAGAATGCGAAGATGTACTGCCCATGGAAATGTGTGATGAAGGGGACAGAAATTCGGAGAAGTCTGCAAATGAACTGGAGGATGAAAATGAGGTGGCAGAAGGGGGACAGGAGACATCATCCGATGAGGAAGACGACATCAGCCCAGCAGCAACTCACCAGCCACAAATAATGTATCCTTTAATACAAAGGCACCCACCAACAACACTGACATATGATACATTAAGCACACCCTCTATTATACGTAAAGTCATTTGATTTCATATTTGTTATGTAAAGTAGTAATAACACAGTTCACAGTTCATAGGTTCATAATGAAGAAAAAGTTAATGGGATTATGTTTCATTTTATACACATAAAGTACCAGTAAGCAGACATTGGCACATAGGTTGCTAAAATATGATGATAAAGTTAGAACAGCACATATGTGGGTCTGTGTATAGAGCATAGAGTATGTTTACGGTTGAAACCTTTCAGCACTTGATGCGGGGCCCGTCCCATGGCGGAGCAATGTGTCAGGCATGATGTAGCAAGTGGTGTCTACTTCAACAAATGATATGAAATGGGAGATAAATGTCATGCATTGACAGTTCAAGACTAATTAGCATCAAGTATAGAGACTGACTCCCTAATGTACTTCTTTGCAAGACTTTATGAGACTCTGAGAACTATGGATTGCTGAGACAGCATTAATTTTTGGAGGGGAGAGTGTGGGGCTTAGAACAATATTCCCCGTAATGTTAATGTTTAAAGAAAGAGTACAACCCCCCACCCCACCCCCAAATGTCTTTATTTTATTGTATTTTTTTTATTGTTCACTTAGTTCATATGTACTCTAAATCTATGATGGGGTTAATGGAGGAAATGTCTTTAAATCAAGGTTGGTGCAAATGCATTAGTGAGTGATGCTCAAGTAGACACGTTGTTATAGCGATCTTACAGGAGAGGGCGCCCACAGAAGACAGGGGAGGGCACTGTGTTCTGAGATAATTTTAGTATTTTCTGAAGAATAAAAGAACAGCATTTATTTATAATAGAAATGTTTTGTAACAATATGCATTTCTGTTTAAAAGTCTGGGGCCAGGTTAAAAAAAAATACATTTATTCAGCAGAGATGTTAAATTAATTTAAAAAAAGTTTCAATAAAGACATACTGTTAGAAAAGATTTCTATATTTTGAAAATCCCTGCCAGGATTCAATCAATCAGCCCTGTATAAAGTATCACAGGTGTCAGAAAAAATATCAAGCAGCACAATTGTTTCCAAAATGGACAATAACAAATCAAATCAGCACATTCAAATGTTTGCTGAAGGATCATGTCACACTTCTTGTTAGTTTTAAAGGGTTAATGAAATTAACAGACTCATTAGCAAACGTCAGCATGCGAGGATGTTCTGGCTAATACATGCGGTTCTCTCCCTCCGAGTGGACAGGAGAAATGCACCACCGTTAGGATTTTGAGTTTAACCTAAACTGAATAACTCTACGCACTGAAAGACCGAACATGCAGGAAACCTTCATCCAGCACCGGATACCTTCCTTGGGCCGAGTGTCTGGACCTTACAAAGTGGTGACCCCGACGTGATCTCCCTTACTTATGCGAGGGACGTCTTCCCAGCGTGAATTTCAGATTGAGTTTCACTGAGGATATGAGGTTTGAGCTTCTTCCCTGTCTACAACTGCTGTGGTAAGTTCATTCCTTTTTCTTATTAGAAGTGTTGAGGGAAAGCTTTTTGCATTTCACATATAGACACATTGTTAGAATGGGTCGACACACCCTTTGTTAAACCGGAGACCGTAGAAGTCCGGTGGGGGGAGAATTAACTGGGAAACATGGCTTTTCAGGGACAATAAAGTGACGGTGTAGTTCAGGAGATCATGGAAATTCAAGCATTACAAGTAAAAGACACACTTCTTAGTTTAAACGATAAAGGATTCAATCTTAAATGGAAAAACAACAAAATTATAGCTTGGTTTTTGGCCGAGGGCAAAAAATTGGCATTGAAATATAAAAATATCCCGACTGCTACCGTCTACCTGCTTCGTAAGAATGACCTTGAGACCATAGCCTTAGACAAACGCACAATAACAAGCATCAAAGAAATTGAAAAGGCGCGCTCTGAAGAATTGCAAAAACTAAGAACAAAGGTCGAGGCATTTACATTCGAAAGACAAGGTTGGACAAGACAGAGTGGGATGATGTCAAGAAAAATCGAAGAGCTTCAAAAGAAACTCCAAACTGGCAATAATTATATATCAGCTCTTGAAAACTGCTGTCATAATGCAAGCTTCCCAGTGGCTGCAGTTAAGCAAGCAGCACTGGATGAAACCTTTGATTATGATAGAAACAGCGATAGTGACGATGATGATGATGTTGCCGCATTAGATTCTCAGAGAAACCGAGATCCCGTTCAGAGACACGGAGAACAAAATCAGGGAAGTCCGATTAAAACCAGAGCAAAATCCAGCGAAAAACCCTCAAAATCAGTTAAAATCGCTGTACTCAAAACCATAACAAATGCAAACAATGAAATAACCACGATTAGCCACCCATTAACATGCGAAGAGTGTACAACACACAAACAGATCGTGGGAATGATGCCCAGAAGAGGGCCATTCCAACCCTATTGGGAAGCACTGATGCTACAAGCCACAGTGTATAAATAGGAAACAATGGATGTATGGCAAATCGCACTCTTAACCATTCCTGAAGAACTCCCCTCAAATGAAATCTGGAGACATAATCAAGCGAAACAATAACTAAACTGACGAAAGTATCTATGAACGATTAAAACAGGCATTGCTAGATATAAGGGGTCCAACAACCGTTTGAAAAATACGCTGAACGTCTGTGGACGACATACAAAGAATATTCCGGTCTAGAAAATGCAAGCCATGATCACGAACCATTGTTACAACTCATAAAGAACAATGCTGGCACTCCAGTCCAAAATGCATTGTCACACGGAGCAGATTCAGCCGAAAACACATTCAGAGCGATTGTAGATTGGGGTTCAAGGACAGAAAACCAATGGAAATCAAAGCCCCAAACTATTGCATCTGCACAGTGGATGACAGAAGGGAATGGGACTGAAAAGCATTTCCACTTCTTGGAGGACATGACTTGCTGTGATGACTCTAGAACTTCTAGTTCAGAGGAAGCCTGTGCCACTGCTCAAGAAAGTGTGCCAATTTCAGGAGATGCAGCACCATAATAGCGCAGAGTCGTGGACCAGGGCGCAAGGTGTAAAGAAATAATCTGAGAGTCATGGAAATCCTCAAAATTTAGGAGAACACAGCAAACAAACCTGTGGCAAAGATAGCAGTTCTTCCTGTCAAAAAATAGGCCATACGGAGGAAAAATGCTGGTCACTGGGAAGGGGTAGACCTCCACCTTATTTTCTGAAACGTAGGATATCACTTTCTAAAGGCAAAGATCAGGGGTTTACATGTAACAAGTCTACCTCTGGCAACCTGTTACAGCATTTACACAAAGCCACAGTCGTATGCAGCCACAAAACACCATTTGATCTTTTAATCTTTTAAATTGACTTGATAAAATAATGAGAGGGGGGTGTAAAATACTAAACATCTGAACAGAATACAAGCAGCCTTTATGAGCCACAAAGATCTGCATGTATGAACAACACCATAAAACAACAATTGTCAAACAGACAACACCGAAACATTTCTGCCCACAGATCTGACTGTAATGAGAGCAACAGCAAACTAAAGTCATGGACACTGGTGCATTGGAATTCATGATGACATTGGTGATAAAAACACCAATTAATCTAGAAAATGTCCCCAGCAGAACTGAGGTCTCTAAGTCTGTGGAGTCTCAGAGATTGCTATATTAGACTCCATTCATCTCCCAGAAATGAGCACAGAACACACACCTCCACCATTGCATCACCTTATCTAGACTATCCAGTATGTACACTACAAAGAGAAGACAATGATGGCTTAGATTACAAACGTGGTACTCCACTAAAGATCTATTGTCCATCTTCACACTGACTGAACCACATAGCATCACACACACAGGACAATAGAATTAATTACATTCCAAAAGATACAACATATCTACTATCTGCAACCATCTAAAACACTCATGGAACAACACTGTTACACACATTTACACAAGTCACAGATCGATGGCGCAAATTTTTGAACACAGAGGCAGACAAGCCTTTACAATTTAAAATATTGAATCTTTCTGATTGTTATTAGGGTGGTTGACAAGCCAGAGGGCCCCTGGTTTCCCAACATATCACTAATGACAATTAAAGTTGCGGTAGGTAACTTTTGATGCTCTAGCGGTTAATAAACAGAACTGCTTGCGTCTTGCGGAAGAACATCGTAACCGGAGCTACTTCTCTCTGTTTATGTCTATGAAGAATCACAAAGGTACTGGGTTACTCCGCCGCGGTATCCCCGAAGCAATCTAAAATAGTCTGAATATAAACACTTATTATAGGTGCAACCTAGTGATTCAGGACAAGCTAAAAAAATGGTTTGGAAAATGGATTCATGGTGTACTCGCTTATTATATACATTTTTCTACATTTTGAACACAAACAAAGTTACTCTGATTGGTTGTTTCTTACCGGGAGCGGTCCGTAACTGCAAATGGCAATAGGACCAATGGGAGGAGCCAGAGGAGCTTGATTTTTTCACAGATTATCTGTCTCATATTCTACTGTCAGGATATAATGACAGGTTTAACAAATATGTAAAAAAAATTTTTTTACAAAAGTTACCTACTGCAGCTTTAAAATGATTAAATGTGAAGTGCCTGCACTTCATTTCTGTCAATCAATTAATACATTTCAAATTTAACCAAACAATAAACTGTGACTTAGCCTGCATATCAGATACCCATTCACACACACACACACACACACACACACACACAAACACACTACACTAGGAATTTAGGATTTCATTGTAGAAAAATGTTTTAATCATGTTCTAAATCACTTCTTTTTTTTTTTTTTTTTTTTTTTTTTATTAAACAAACACAAAACAAAGTAACAAGTCGCCCGACACACAACAAAGATAAACACAAAAATATACATAAAATAAAAACAAGGCAGTGTACTATGAACAAAAATGTACGACAGACCCAGCAGAGAACAAGGAAGAGAAAAAAAAAACAAAAAAAACAAAAGACAAATAGACCCTCTGGAGGCACTATATCATACCAAACCTCAGAATATCACAAATAGAGGCATTTATGTTGTCCAAATAAGGTGACCAAGTACGAGTAAAAGTATCAGTTGTAGAGTGAATGAAACATGTTAGGAGTTCCAAAGGAATAGTGTCTCTGATGACTGAATGCCATCCCTTCATAGAGGGAGGTTTATCGCTGATCCACGACAAAAGTAAATTCTTCCTGGCAGCGAAAGTTAACAGGTCAAAAAGACGTCTTTTATGCTTATTAGAAATAGCCTTACATGGGAAACCCAGGAGGAGAGACAAAGTGTCAGGATCTAAGGTCAAACCTAAAATATTATTCATTTGAGCTATTACTCTGGACCAGTAAATCTGGATTACATGACAATCCCATACACAGTGTATATAATCTCCTATGTTAGATTTACATTTGGGGCAGAGTGGAGAATGAGCTGAGTTGTACTTGTGTCTTAGAAGAGGCGTAATGTGTATTCTGTGGAGAATCCTAAGCTGAATGGCTCTTGTTCTATTGCAAACTGAAAGCCTATTGGCTAGAGACCAAACCATCTCCCATTCATTCTCCGAGATATCCACCCCAAGATCTCTTTCCCAAGTTAATCTGAGGTGCGAATTATTAACTGTACAATAGGAGCACAGGGCTTTGTAGAAAAAGGAAATCAACTTTTGTGTAGGAGGGTTTAAAAGTATCCTCTCAATTACTGAAAATGAATATTTGGAAGTAAGTGTAGTATTTCTGAATATATAATCCCTAATTTGCAAGAATCTAAAAAAATGTTGCCTAGGTAAATTATATTTCGAGGTTATAATATCAAAAGACAATAGTGATCCCTCCTCAAATAGGTCAGCAATCCTATGTATACCATTAGCCAACCAAAGGTTAAAAACTCTGGATTGTTCAGGATTGGCAACAGAGGAGAGGTTGTGTCGATCCTATCTTCTACTCTTTGAATAGCGCGCCATGCCTTGAGAGTGTTACGTACTAAAGGATTATCACACATAGCTCTCCTCAGCTTAGAATTACGGACAAATAGTAAGTTTTGCAAAGGGCATTTAGACTGTGAAGATTCAAGATCAAGCCAAACTGATTTAGGATCTTCATTAAGCCACTCAACAATAAATCGAAGCTGGCAAGCCAACTGATACAGTTTAAAATTTGGGAGATCCAGACCGCCCTTTGAACCCGGGAGCTGAAGCTTGGATAATTTCAACCTGGGTTTTCTTTTGCTCCAGATAAATGAACTTAACCACCCATTCAGCTCTTTTATAACCTTATTAGACAGTAAAATAGGAATAATCTGCATAGGGTACAGTAAGCGAGGTAGGACATACATCTTGATCATGGCAACCCGTCCCAGCCAAGACAAAGGGAGAGTCATCCACTTGGTCAAATCGTCTCTGATTTTTTCGAGCACTGGTGTAAAATTAGCTTTGTATAAATTCCTAAAAGTAGGGGTTATATTTATACCTAAATAAGTAAAACCTTCCTCGGAATATTTAAAAGGAAAAGAGGGAGGTTGATTTATGGACTTCTTATTCCCTATAAATAGGGCGACTGATTTAGAAAAATTAATCTTGTACCCGGAAAATTGCCCAAATTCCTGAATGAGGTCAACAACCGCTGGCACAGAGCTCTCGGGGTCCGAAAGAAAAAGTAACACGTCATCTGCATATAGGGAGATTTTGTGCTGCCTACCTCCCAGAGACACCCCCGACAATGCCGCATCCTCTCTTATCCCCTGAGCAAATGGCTCCATTGCTATCGCAAAGAGCAATGGAGAGAGGGGGCAGCCCTGTCTAGTGCCCCGGGATAAAGAGAAATGATCAGATCTATGACCATTGGTAATAACCACGGAGAGGGGATCTTTATAGAGTATTCGTACCCACTTAATGAAATATTCCCCAATGCCAAATTTTTCCAGTGTGTAAAACAGATACGGCCACTCAACAGAATCAAAAGCTTTTTCCGCAACTAGGGACAAAATACAGGAGCTAGTACTGAAGTTATGGGAAAACTCAATAATGTTTAAGAGCCTCCTGACATTATGGGCGGAACTTCTGCCTTTAATAAACCCTGTCTGGTCTTCGTGAATAATATATGGCAGAACCTTTTCCAGTCTTAGCGCTAATATTTTTGATAACAATTTTAAATCTGAGTTAAGCAGAGCAATCGGTCTATAGGAGCCGCAATTTTCTGGGTCCTTGCCTTTTTTTAAAATAAGAGAAATATTAGCCTCACGAAGCGAGGGGGGTAACCTGTCAGTCGAGAATGAATGATTGAGCATAGCTAAAAGAGGGTCTAGAAGCACGTGCTCGAATTCTTTATAGAATTCACATGCAAGGCCATCGGGCCCAGGAGATTTACCAGACTTCAAACTATGGAGTGCGATTATAGCTTCCTCTCATGAAATGGGTGCATTGAGAATTTCTCTCTGTTCTTCTGAAACGACAGGGAGGGTTAGGCGATCGAAGAATGATACCATGTAATCATGTTTTTGGGAAGAGTAATGAGAATGATAGAGAACAGAGTAAAACTGTTTAAAAATATTGTTAATAATAAGAGGATCAAAATAACGCACTCCCAGAGGGTCTACTATATAAGTAATAAATTGTGAGTCAGAACTGGACTTCGTTAAATGAGCTAAATATTTACTGGGTTTATTACCCCATTCATATAATTTTTGCCTTGAATGTAATATATTTGAATGAGACTGATGAGTTAGTAAAGAATTTAAAGAGGCCCGCACAGCACTTATTTTTTCTAACAAAGCTGGAGAGGGATCGTTCAAGTAACTGCTAGTGGCAGTAGTTAACTCTGACCGTAGGTGTTTCTCTTTCTCTAACTGTTTTCTTTTTTGGTTGCAGAGTATGAAATAACAAGGCCTCTGATGTATGCCTTAGTCGTCTCCCAAAGAAGTGAAGGGTTATTTGTAGATTCTGAGTTAATAGATAAAAATATCTTAAACTCTGAATTAAAATATGAGAGAAATTTGTCATCTTTGAGTAATAAATTATTAAATCTCCAACTTTTAACAGGTCTAAGAAACCCCTTCACACAAACATCTAGCACCACTGTAGCGTGATCCGATATAACAATGTCTCCTATATTGCAGCATGAAATTGCATGCATTATAGTCTTAGGTGCAAAAAAGTAGTCGATCCTAGAGTGACACTTATGTGGGTGAGAAAAAAAAGTGAATTTATTCTGATGCGGGTTCAGAGTGCGCCAAACATCCAAATATTCTAAGTCATCGCACTGTGCAGCAAGGGCTTTGGACTGTTTGGTGAAGAGAGAGTCCCTGGGGGGAAAACGATCTAGTAATGGATTCAATAAACAATTAAAGTCTCCTCCAATAATACACAATCCAGATGCGCGTTCTTTAAACTCAAGGAAAGCTTTTGTAAGAAATTCTGAGGAGTAATTTGGGGGGCAATATATGTTTAAAAGTGAAATTTCCTCTGCGTTCAAAGTCCCCTTAATAATGATGTATCTACCATGTTTGTCCCTAATACTGTCTGTGACCCTAAAAGGTATACCTTTGCTAATTAAAATTGCTACTCCTCTACTACTTTTCGTAAAGGATGAAAAATGAATCTCAGCAACCCATTTATAACGTGTTAGATTCAAATGTTCACTATCACTCAAATGGGTTTCTTGTAATAAAGCTATATCTATATTCTCCTTTTGGAGTTGTGTGAGCGCTTTACGAATTTTTATTCGCCCATGTAAACCCCTTATGTTCCATGTGCAAAGTCTTAAGTTACCAGCCATTACTTAAAGAATAGAACAGGTGGCGCTCTCCCCTTCTCAAAAATCTCCATGATCATTACCCTGTCAGTAGGTCCAGTAAACAGATATTCGTGTGTCAAGGCGTTACAATAAACAATAACACAAATCAAAACACGCCAAACTGGCAACATGAAAAGATAGGGAAAAAATAAAAGAAAAAAATAGCATGATATGGAAATGGAAAAATAGGAAAAAAGGGGCTGTTTCCCCACGTCGAGGGGAACGTTCTTCATCCCAAAAACAGTCAGTCTCTTCTCCAGTAGCAACGATACATAACAGTAACACACACCCGAAATACAAACGAAAGTTATTGAGACAGCCCCCGTCACTCAAAAAGAAGAGAAATAGAAAATAAAGTACGCAAACTAGAACTCATATCGCTACATATTAGAACGCAGAAAGCCAGACCAGCCCATTACCCGTCTGACAGAGAATCCGACACGGATCAGGTGCTGGAGTTTGAATCACTCTTATCCAGGTACTGCGAGACTGCAGCCGCCGTTTCGAAGACTTTAAAGGTACTACCAATGTTGACTCGTAGCTTGGCTGGGTACAGCATCGCATAGTGAGCACCCATATCTCGGAGTCGCTGCTTGACCGCGTTGAAATCATTGCGCTTCCGCATCACTGAGGCCGAAAAATCCTGGTAGAATGATATTTTGCTGTCCTCATACCGCAAATCTCCATCCGCTGAACGTTTCCTGCTGGCATCAAGAACCCTCTGCTTGTCACCATAGTTGTGGAACCGAACAATCAATGGCCGTGGTCTATTCTTAGTACCCGGTTTTGGGGCCAGCGTACGATGCGCCCTTTCAATCTTGATGCGACCACTCTTAGCATGCAGACCAAGAAATTCGGGGATCCACGATTCAAGAAAAGTAACTGCATTGGTACCCTCTACCTCTTCGCGAAGGCCCAGGATGCGGATATTTTTGCGCAGGCCTCTATTTTCCAAGTCGTCGATATGTTCGGTAAGCACGGCAACTTGTTTTTCAAGAGTGGAAACGCGGGATTGCGCGTCCTCCGAGAGTGCCTCCACTGCCATGATTCTCCGCTCCGCCTCATCCAATCGACCATTAACACTTTCCAGCTGCTGGGTATGACCATGCACCGTTTCTGCCAGCGGGCCAAGTTTTTCATCTATTGCATTAGAAATCTTCTCAGTCATAATTTGAAGTGCTTTTGCAAGCGCCGGACTAAGTTCAGCCTCGCTTCCAGCATCTGCCTGACTCTGTTCAGGCTCGTCGGCCAATCCCTCAGCGGTCAAATCTTTTTTCCCCGTTTTCTTAGCAGGTCTTGGCATTTTCGGCAAAGATTGCGACCAGAAAGTCTCTAGCGACATACTACACAAGATTTATAATCGAAAATCACAGCTTGCGTACCCTATTTAGCGAGTGTGAAGAGAAAATGAATAAACGTGACAGGCGCTACCTAAAACTGCTGCTACTTCCCAGCCGCCATCTTGCGCACCCCCCTAAGTCACTTCTTAAAAACCTTAGATCCTCTCAAGTGGCTTGCAATAGAAGATTCCTGAATTAACAGGGTGATTATTGTATATACCTTCATAATTGTGATTGAATATTATTCTTATTGTCATGATGACTTGTTTACTGATGCATACCTCTAAATTAATGCTCAAGTTATACTGACCTCTTGCTGCATTTCTTTTGAGTCATTCATACCGAAATGTATGGGACCACTTTTAACATCAGATGTACCACTTGCACTGGCTGACATGAATTCATCAGGTTTCTTTTTGTTTTATTGTTCTTATGTTAACTTATATCTTACTCCATGGGTGATAACATTAAGCTGATCAGAATTCAGTCTTTGGATGGCCACTAAGATGCTTTTCAGTTGTCCCACACAAATCAGCATGTAAGCAAGGAGAACACCTTCACCTATTGAAGTCTGCCTAAAAAACTGCACCGCTGGAGGTGAGAGGATTCACAAAGATGGGTCAGACTACCATCCTAGAGAAGGTGCCATACGGAGCAGAGGTTTCTCCATCTCCATCTCAGTGGGCCGTCATCCCCTGGTCTCTCGATTTATGCAGGGTTCGTGACCGCTTCATTCTTTCCGCCCTGCACGAGTTCCATCATGGGATCTATCTATTGTATTGTGAGGAATATCTGGACATCCACTTGAGCCCTTGGAAACGGTGTCTGAAAAAATCCTGACTCTAGAGACAGCCCTTCTTTTAGCTTTATCCTCCCTCAAGAGAGTTGGGGAGATTTACAAGCTCTTTCTATTTTACTTTTGTGCATGGATTTTGCACAAGGAAGACTTTTGCTGCGACCGAGGCCTGACTGTAAATTTGTTTTGGGATTAAAAATAAAGGTTGTGCTGTAACAAAGTAACGCATATCCCATTGGCTGATGGAGGCTATATACTTAGCCTATGAGGCGTGCGGGTTCGCTTTACCCTTAGGAATTCAAACTCATTCCACGACGACGGTGGCTTCATCACAAACCTTCCTTAGTTAATCTTCTATGGATGATATCTGTGCCGCAGCAGGATAGTCCTCACCGAGCACTTGTGTCAAATTTTACAGCCTGGATGTGAGGACGGCTCCAGGCTTGCAAGTTAAATTCAATTATGAAGAGAGCCACACAATCCATGTTGCTTGAGGTCTAGTGTAAAGTTTCCACAGTCAGTGATGGTTTGCAGTGCCATGTCATCTGCTGGTGTTGGTCCACTGTGTTTTCCGAGGTCCAAGGTCAACACAGCCGTATACCAGGAAGTGTAAGAGCACTTCATGCTTTCTGCTGCTGACCAGATTTACGGAAATGCAGATTTAATTTTCCAACAGGACTTGGCACCTGCACACAGAGCCAAAGCTACCAGTACCTGGTTTAATGACCATGGTATCCCTGTTCTTAATTGGCCAGCAAACTCACCTGACCTTAACCCCATAGAAAATCTATGGGGTATTGTGAAGAGGAAGATGTGTCTCATAACACCTGAGCAGTGCCACAGACTGAACGACTCTATGCCACGCCGCATTGCCGCAGTAATTCAGGCAAAAGGAGCCACAACTAACTATTGAGTTCTGTACATGCTCATACTTTTCAGTTGGCCAAGATTTAAAAAAATCCTTTCTTTGTATTGGTCTTAAGCAATATTCTAATTTTCTGAGATACTGAATTTGGGACTTTTCTTAGTAGTCAGTTATAATAAACTTGGTTGATGGTATTCTAATTATATGACCAGCACCTGTATAAATATTTAAAAATATAGAAAGATAGATATCGTTCAAAATACAATTTAATATCATTTATTTTATTCACAACACCTATACATAATAGTTATTCATTTATGCTAGTTTGAAGAAAGAATTAAACCACATAGGATCTGTTCCATTGTCCTTACCTCAACGTTCACAACTAAAAGTACAAGACCATTCTTTTAAAATATAGTTTTTTCAGAACAGGAAAAAACAATTTTATAGCATTTTGAGGATGTTCAACTCCAGTGCTTTGAACAATGGTTGTGGCAACTCTACAGAGGCAAAAATCAGGGGAACACACTGATTCCTCTCCTGTCCTCGTGTAATCTCTGTGTAAACTTCAGAAGATTTATTCTTCTCCAGACCACTCGAAATATTCAGCGGTAAAGTGCTGCAGCAAAGGTGAAAACATTATTAAACTCTTCCCCCACGATAAAGCCGGGAATACATATTACGGTATATAGCTGTAATATTTTCAGTGTCTGTATGAATGTATATACAAATGTGTTTACTATTACAGGAGCAAAACATGAACTATTGTGCATTTCTGTACATCATTCTAGATGACAAATTAATCTGGTTTTCAACAGGACCCAGCGATGAATTTGAATTATAGAAGTTTCTTTATCTTTATACGTGTGCAAAACCAGAAATCACTTCTATTTACCAAACACATTCTCGTCTCTGATTGGCTGAGATTTTCTACCGGGCTGCAACAGCCCATAATATGATTCGATGACCTAAGTTAAATCACAATGTTCATTATACAGTCATCTCAGTGGTCATTCAAAGCCATTGTTCATTGTGTCATTAAGGGGCGTAAATTATAAACAAATCATAAAAATTTCGCTATTTGCGCAACATATTGATTGTGATCTTGCAGACCAGGAATGCAAATATTACTTTGTTCTGAAAGAAAACACGAACTATGAAGCTCAAAATTTCCCCAGGAAAAAAACGATGAGAACCAAGAACGCTCTCAGCTTTTGTAGGCACAATGGTAAATGTGGCAAACTCTTAAAAAGCATCATCCCAAACCCTCTGAAATAAACCATAACCAAAGTCGAATTAAAATGTCAGAATCAAATATCAGTTGTTTTATGAACCAACAATCCAGTTATGTTTTCATTCAAAGTAAATGTGCTGCCCGCATTCTCCACCATCTTGTGCCTTTGCCTTCAGAAGTCAGGACTTCAAAATGAAGATGTTTTTCATCTGAATGAGTGTGTGAGTCCATCGTTTAAATATGACAGCTGGTCAAAGCAGCTGGTCCAACTTAAAACAAAAAATGCAATAATTGTCTGTGAATAAAACAAACAAACAAAAAAAAACCACTGAATCAGTTCGAGTACAAACAGTCACTTTTCACTGCTAGACGCAAGTTGCTAAAAGACCTTGAGTAGACAAATTGCACTAAAGGACAAGTGTTTTTTTTTGTTTTCTTTTCACAAACGTGGGCAGCTGCAGTCAACAGTCTTTGATTTTTTCAGTTTGCCTTTATTGAAGCCCTGTATGGAGCTGAGGAGGGCACTCCTGCCTGCGCCGTTCCCCCCAGGAGGTGAGAGGGATGGAGGGACGGGCTCGTTCCTGGGAGGAGGTGGAGGTGGTGGAGGAGGAGGAGCAGCGGGTGGAGGAGGAGGAGGTGCTGGAGATGCTCCTGAGGGAATCAGAGAAAACAGTCCATCACAATCGGTCAAATATAACGCATACTGTTTATTTATATTGGATATAACGGAACGGTAATATACAGTTGCTACTTAGAATCCTGTGCTGTATGTAAACAAGACTCGAAAAATTAGTTGCTGTAAAATTAACAGCTGTTCAGAATGATACACTTACCACAAGCAGCA
Source organism: Carassius gibelio (assembly GCF_023724105.1). Classification (NCBI taxonomy): domain Eukaryota; kingdom Metazoa; phylum Chordata; class Actinopteri; order Cypriniformes; family Cyprinidae; genus Carassius; species Carassius gibelio. The sequence continues at coordinate 20,867,627 of NC_068417.1, read as the reverse complement.
ACATTTAGAGTCAACATGAAATAACTGAATATCTTTATATTTAAATGTATTTATATTTAATTCATAAATACACAATATACTGCATTTTGAGAAATACTAGGAAATAAAATATAAAAAAGAACTGTGCAAAGATTGCTTCTGAAAGAGGGATCGATACAAATGCTTCATGCGCAAACATCACACTACAGACAAAGTAAGCATCACGCATCACATAGGGCTAGTAAGGCTAATGTGCTAAAGCTACCATTGTCTCTGCCGGTTTCCAATAATGCTACCTTCAATGATCTTGAATAGGAATGTGGTAGTTCAAAATTACATTTGGATGCAATAAGAAGTCAGTTATACGGTCACCACCAGTTAAACCGTACCACGCTTAACATATCACGCTTAAACCCATGGGAAAACCATAGACTTCACAACACTGACTGCTCCGTACTCGTCTAAAAAGGGTTTTGATAAGAACACAACCATTTCATGTTGACTTTAAATATCTTACTGCTGATTTGTCATTTACAGACCAATCACCTTCTTGGAAGTAATGGTGCTTTTCCATTGCATGTTACTGCACGGTACGGTTCACTTTTGGGGTGTTTTCGACTAGGTACAGTACTTGGTACCTGGTACTTTTTTCAGTACCACCTCGGTTGGGGTTCCAGGTGAACCGTACCGTTACCAAAATGTTTTTTTGACACGTAAACTCTGTTGATCACTGATTCGCCAGTGAGTATCGTCACTGCCTGTCGTAGATTTAAATCAGTACAGCCAGCGAAGGATCAAACGCAACTGTTTTGAATGAGCACACCTTTTTTAATCAATCAAAAAATGGCTGTTTCGTGGTCTGTTGAGGAAGTACAGCGTTCCTCTTGTTGATAGCAGAGGAGCGGTTCCAGTGGGAGCTTGATGGGGCGACGTGGAATTAAAAGGTTTTCACGAGCTGCGGCACTAGAGGTGGCGCAACTATAATGACGTGTATAATCCTGCCCACTCTAAAGTGGTACTAAACTGCAGTTGAAATGCAAACCGAGTCGAGCCGCGCCGTACCATACTGAGCCGTGACGAACAGTCGTACCACACAGTGGAAAGCACCATAAGTGATGGATAGAATAATTCATGCTTTCTGAACCAATCAGCAAGATGCAAGTATCGTCAGCATACTAGTTATGCTTCCCTGTAGCTTAACTGCTTAAAGACCACTATTTTGTTTCTATTCCTCATTCAAAAGAGCATGTAATAATAGTTTTTTTTAAAACGAGTATTATCATTTACTAATATATTACATATATAAGAACAAAAACAACCATCACAATCCACAAAACCAGAGTTTTTTTTTTTTTATTATTTTTTTTTAACTAAATTTACCCTCAGAAAAGCCCTCAAAAAGTCCAGAATGAAGCAAGTTTTGTGCCTTAATAGATAATTGCAGATTGTGAACTGTTAAAGTTGCATTAACCCTTCTCAGTAGGCTGGAAACTGTCTGGACAGAACTCATTTGCATGCATTTGCATTAATATTGATGAGCAACAGTTGTGCTGTGGGAATCCGAATGTACTACTGAGGGAGGGTGAGCTGCAACTTTACGGTGGAAACAGATTATTATTATTGAATTACTTTACCCCACACACGTTCAAAATGGTGCATGCTCTAGTTTTGAAGACAGCATATAGGAGAGAGAGAGAGGCACAGACAAGTTACTGATCATTTCAGAATGAGGCGACACATCGGATGATTATGATCTGGTAAGGAAGATCAATTTCATGAGGAATTTGATGATTGATTATGGAAATGAGAAAAAAATGATGTTAATGCGCTGGTGAATTACATTCGAATACATTTTACCACATCATGCAACAAATACAGTATTATACTGATTAAACTGATTGTTGACATGGACATACTGGCTGTGGAAAGGGAATGTTTGGATAAAACCAGGAAAAACAAACACTTTTGATGTATTTTATATAATGATTAACAATGGATGGGACATTATAGACGGGACGTACCTGATCCAGGTAAAGGTGTGGGTGAGGACGGGCAGGTTGGAGGTGAACTCGCCCCAGAACCTGCTAGAAGACAAAAAATAATAAAAATAAATAAACTATTTGAATTTCTATAAGAGTGAATTATTTTAATGATATTCTAATGGGCCGCTTTGTGACATCACAAAACCCCGAAAACAACACTGTGGTCTAAATGAGTCATTCGTTGGAGTTCTTGAGAAGGGATTTTTTTTTTTTAAATCTCCCTTTGGAGTGGACTTTGAGATTTGTAACTTTGTAGATCTTTTTTATGCCCAAACATACAAACTACACACCGACCAAAAGTGAAAAAGCATAATAGGACCCCTTTAAGGTTTCGTCATGATAGACAAAGATTTAACTGCAGTGACACACAACTTGCCTTTATGTTAAGATTAAATAAAACCACTTCTCGTAAAGAACAAGAACACGGTCTTCTTTCCAATGAGACACCAATGGTTATATACCATAATTCCTCAAATAAAAACCGGTAGTCAAATAAATGCCAGGCCTCTGATAGTGGCCAGGGGCTTGGTCAACACGGACAAATAAAGGCCGGGGGAAAATTTGCGGGGATAATCTCCTAAGTGCCTTTCATATAATGTGCATTCAAGTTCATCGTACTGTACAGGTGCCAATAGATGGCATTAGCAACACTGGATTTAACATGGGTCTCATTTAGTGCCATTGACGGACTTTTCAACAACTTTATTGAAAACAAACTTGAGGAGCATGGCACCCAGACGAAAATTTGAATTAAAATTTAAACAAAGAGTTTTAAAGTATGCAGAGGAAAACTCGGGTTAAAAAGCGGCAAGATATTTCGACATTGGAATAAGAAATAAAGGCCTGCCTCTAATAAAAGCCTGCTTCAAATAAAAGCCTGTTACCTTCTGCAGTTCAGGTTAAAAAAAGCAATGCAATGGATGCAATATACTGATACACATTCTCCCTATTGGTTACATTCACTTAAGACATGATGGACCGTGTTTATGTGAATACTCGCCAAAACTGACAATTCAACATCATTTTGTGTGTATTTTCCCATTCATGCAATGCAAAAGAGTTCTTGCGTGCTGAGACATGCTTTCTGTGTGTGTATGCTCTCAGAAAACCAGAGCGAATTGAGTTCTCTCTTGCATTGTCAAATTTATCCATGTCTGCTCTTCTCTTACTCCCACATATCGACATTTTTGAATGTTTTAGGAGATGTGCAGCAAGTGTGTTTTAGCTTATGTACCGCCGGTTATGTACAGATCTGACCTTTTAACCACGCAGAAGATTCATTCTTAATTAACCTTCACCATTTTGATGACAAAAATGGACAAAAATGATGAAATTAACACTGTACTGCAGAGGATGAATCTATTGGTCAAGTAATGCTATATATCTCCAAATCTGATGAAGAAAAATACTCATTCACATCTTGGATAGCCTGAGGGTGTAGATGAACTATTTCTTTAATAAAGGAAAGTTTAATAATAAATTAAACCTACCAGAGTTGTTATTGTATTTGACAGAAAGCTCCTCATCATTTTCATACGTCGACTGTCTCGATTTCTGAAACCAAGACAGGTGTTTTCACTTTAACAACCATCATGTTAAGCATAAAACAGTGTGACTGTTCAGTGTGAATCATAATTATCAGAAAGCCCTAAAACCCATGTACCTTTCTGGCCAAGATCTTCCTTTTCCGCTTCTCTTCCTCGGAGCCGTGGTGCGACTGCGCTCGTGTCAGCCTCTTGTGCTGGTGAATCTGAAAACAAACACGGGTTTCAGTTATATTATATACAGGTGCTTCTCAATAAATTAGAATGTTGTGAAAAAGTTCATTTATTTCAATAATTCAACTCAAATTGTGAAACTCGTGTATTCAATATTTTCAATGCACACAGACTGCAGTACTCTAAGTCTTTGGTTCTTTTAAATTTTAATGATTTGGCTCACATTTAACAAAAATCCACCGATTCAAATAATTTTTGTTCAAAATTTATTCAATTTAAAAAAACAAAAATCTCAACAAAATTAGAATATGGTGACATAATCATCTACTCAACTCAAAACACCTGCAAAGGTTTCCTGAGCCTTTAGAATGTTCTCTCAGTTTGGTTCACTAGGCTACACAATCATGGGGAAGACTGCTGATCTAACAGTTGTCCAGAAGACAATCACTGACACCCGTCACAAGGAGGGTAAGCCCCAAACATTCACTGCCAAAGAAGTTGGCTGTTCACAGAGTGCTGTATCCAAGCATGTTAACAGAAAGTTGAGTGGAAGGAAAAAGTGTTGAAGAAAAAGATGCACAACCAACTGAGAGAACCGCTGTCTTTTAGGAATTGTTTTAGCGAAATCAATTCAAGAATTTGAGTGAACTTCACAAGGAATGGACTGAGGCTGGTGTCAAGACATCAAGAGCCACCACACACAGACGTGTCAAGGAATTTGGATACACTTGTTGTATTCCTTTTGTTAAGCCACTCCTGTACCACAGACAACACCAGAGGTGTCTTACCTGGGCTGAGGAGAAGAAGAACTGGACTGTTGCCCAGTGACCCAATGTCCTCTTTTAAAATGAGAGCAAGTTTTGTATTTCATTTGGAAACCAAGGTCCTCGAGTCTGGAAGAAGGGTGGAGAAGCTCATAGCTCAAGTTGCTTGAAGTCCAGTGTTACGTTTCCACAGTCTGTGGATTTTGGGTGCAATGTCATCTGCTGGTGTAAGTCCATTGTGTTTTTTGGAAAACCAAAGTCATTTCACCTGTTTACCAAGACATTTTGGAGCACTTCATGGTTCCTAATGTTGAGCAGCTTTTTGTAGAAGCTGATTTCATTTTCCAGCAGGATTTGTCACCTGCCCACACTGCCAAAAGCAGCAAAAGTTGGTTAAATGACCATGGTGTTGGTGTGCTTGACTGGCCAGAAAACTCATCAGATCTGAACCCCATAGAGAATCTATGGGGTATTATCAAGAGGAAGATGAGAAAAAAAGAGACCAAACGATGCAGATGAGCTGAAGGTCACTGTCAAAGAAACCTGGGCTTCCACACCACCTCAGCAGTGCCACAAACTGATTACCTCCATGCCACGAGTTGAAGCAGTAATTAAAGCAAAAGGAGCCCCTACCAAGTTTTGAGTACATTTACAGTAAACGAACATATTTTACAGAAGGCCAACCATTCATTAAAAATTTATTTTTATGAAGTATTCTTATTTGTTGAGATTGTGAATTGGTGGGTTTTTGTTAAATGTAAGCCTAAATCATCACAATTAAAAGTAAAAAAGACTTAAAACTACTTCAGTCTGTGTGCATTGAATTTAATACATGAGTCTCACAATTTGAGTTGAATTACTGAAATAAATGAACTTTTTCACGACATTCTAATTCATTGAGAAGCAACTGTAAAACTAAATCTATAGGAATTAAAAAAAAATTGATGGAAATTCCTGTTGCAAAGTATTACATTTCATTCAGCTGTTTCATCAAGTCAGCTTTTCTAGACTGAAATGATGGAATTTGTGTTTGCGACACCGTTGTGCAATGTTTCGTAAGCAAGCCAAGCTAAATGTTTGTTGTGCAAGAAACCAAAAGTGAATAAAGCAATGCTTACCGTCCTCTGTTCCTCCACTAGACGCTTCTCCAAGCATTCCTTAGACGATTTTAGAGCCTCCTTTAATTTGGAGCTGATCTGGAGTTTTGGAAAGATGGAAGATTAAACCAATTATTTAGTAAAACAAAAACTGGTTATGTAGGTTTTTTTTTTACTTCAGTGCATTTACCTTAAATTGGGGTTTCTCTGAGTTAAACAGCAGCACGTCATTGAATAACCTGTTAGAACAAGAAAACAATTCAGCATCAGTTTTAAGCAATGTCAACATTCACAATTACTGCTGTAAAGAGGAAACCACGTGCTGTATTCACATCTGTATTCACAATAACATGAAGTCATGAACTTAAGACTTTATGCTTTGTACACATCACTCTTAGGATGAATCTCTCAAAACTGGTCAAGAACAACATAGAGTGCCGTTGTGCTAGGGCTGTGCAAAAAATCGAATGCGATTTTCATGCACATCTCATCAGTAAAGATGCTCCTGTAATTAGAAGTATATCTCCAGCACGTGCGTTCAGATCAGGGTTTTCACAACAAATCCTGCCCAGGTGCTTCTCAAAACTAGTCCAAAACTAGCCCAATCGCAGGATTTGTTGTGAAAACCTGGCAACCCTGATCTGAACGCACGTGCTGGAGATATACTTCTAATTACAGGAGCATCTTTACTGATGAGATGTGCATGAAAATCGCATTCGATCCCAGCTCGAGGACCTTTCCCGATCCCAAAAATAATTGAATTTTGAAAATGAGCCCTTTTTTGCACCACTGCAGTCTGAAAGTATTTTCAGGATATTATGCAATAACTCAGGACAATTATACCATTAATTTCATTTTTCAGACCCACTTTATATATTAATTGGCCTTAACTACTATGTAGTTAAATTTTAATTATTAATTTGGTACAATGCACTTATTGTGTACATTGTACTTATATTTGAAAAATATCTGCACATAATTACATCTGTAATTAATTTCTGTAATTACATGTATAATTACACGTTGACCCATCCCTTACACCTTAACACACCCTTAAACTTACCCATACCACCAAATCTGTCCCTAACCTTACCCCTATCCCACCTCAATAGCAGCAAAAAAAAAAAAAAAAAAGTTGCAATACAATATGAACACAATAAGTACATTGTATTTATTTTTTGATGTAAGTACATAGTAGTTAAGGCCACTTAATATAAAGTGGGACCCATTTTTCAATCATTTTTAATTTGATAAAAATGTAATATGTAAATAAAAGTCGAATACATATATTTAAAAATATCCCTTATTAAAATACTTGTATGAAGAAAATTATATAATGAAATATATTCAAAATAAAAGTTTGTTAACATACTATATGTGTGCACTGTATTTTTATCATGTATATATAAATACACACACATATACATGTAAATATGTTTCAAAATATTAGTATGTATATATATTTTTACTTTATGTATATAACATATTTTCCTTAATATAATATATAATATATATATATATATATACACATATACACATAATATATTTACTCAGTACACACACATATAGTATGTTAACAAACTTTTATTTTGAATTGCGATTAATTGCGATTAATCTTTTGCAGCCCTAAGTAAAACAAAGAAAAAAATCAAATACTATAGAACCCAAAGGAATAAGTTATTAAATTTGGTATATTTGTAAATAATGTGATTTGACATTATTTTCATTATCAAACAATAAACTAATTAACTCATGGCACTTATACCATTAGTTTTTGTTTCTAAAGTAATTTTTGTTTCTAAAAAAATGCAATTATATTAAAGAAAAACACATAAAATATAAGAATTAAAAACCTAATAAAACAAAAAAGACCATATATAATATATGTGAAAACAATAATATTAAAAAAATTATTTTAACTAATTGTAAAATTAGTTCCAAAAGGAATGAGATATTTTAGTGAGTCACTCCTGAGAACAAACAGGCCTGAATATCGTAACTCACGGTGTTTGTAGGAGTTGAGAAACGGTTGGCATTCCCGTTTTGCAAGCTTCCGTGGACAGGATGGACTGAAGTACAGACACTGTGGGAAAACAGAAAACAAACGGTTGCATATTACATAAAACCATTAACCACAAACATATGACCCACAACACACTTTGAGATTACTGCTGTATGGATTCAACTATTGTATAAAACTGAACAACAGCCAATGTTCTGTACAAGGGCAAATTCAACTATTCAACTATTAATTTAACTTTAACTATTTAACCCATTACACATCCATGCTAACAAAAGCCTGTAAACTCCGACACGAGCTCATAGCTGAAATACTTTGACTAATTTGATCAAGCTTCCAGCTTACAACAAGAGACTACTACTCTCAATTTATGCATGTTTAAATGCATTTTCTTTTTTTGTACATACTGACCTACGGATGAGAAGGGCTCTGTAGGATACTGATCCACAGGCACAGCGTCAGGCGGGCGGCCGTACGTCATTTCATAGAGCAAATGCCCAAACGAGTAGACGTCTATGCTTTCTGTTGTCTGATAAAACAAAAAACATCAGCTTTTTAAAATCACATATTTGAATGACTAAAAGATAAATTATTTACTATTAAAGAAAACCAAAAATAAAGTTCTCTTACATTAATTTTCCTGAACTGCGTGACATAGGGTCGGTAATATGACGGCAGTCCCAGTAAAGAATTCTCTAAATCCAACAGTTTACATGTGCTCTCCTCGATCAGGACGTTAGACGCATGAAGATGCCCATACGGAAAACCCTTGTCATGGAGAAATTTTAGTGCCTGGAAGAAAACCGAAAATAACATGTTAACATAATTACAGGAAATTACATATTTATATTTCCAGAAAGAAGTACAGCTGAAAAAGAGCTGTTTAAAGTACGAGGTGAAATAAGAGTAAACTAAATTTTCTAAAATATATATTTTTTATAAAAAAAATTGTATTTGATCAAAAATACAGTAATACTGTGAAATATTATTATAATTTAAAATAACTGTGTGTCATCATATATCTAAAAATGTGATTTATTCATGTGACGCAGCGCTGTATTTTTAGCATCATTTCTCCAGTCTTCAGTCACATGATCCTTCAGAAATCATGCTAATATGCTGATTTGTTGCTCAAGAAACATTTCTACTATTATAAATGTTGAAAACAGTGGTGTTGCTTCATATTTTTGTGCAAACTGTGTTTTTTTTTTTTGCTGAATAGAAAGTTCAAAAGAACAGAACTTATTTAAAACTTAACTTTTTGTAACATTATTGTCTTTTATGATCAAAATCATGCATTCTTGCTAAATGCTAGTACTATTTTCCTCAAAAACTAGAAAAATCGTACTGACCCCAAACTTTTGAACAAAGCACATGTGGAGGAGTAAAACAGATGCAAAAAGAAAAGATCAAATATAATTCTGTATGCAAATAAACGCCAATGTCTATGTGAGAGTATGCAAATATTAAAACGTTGTGAATATGTAATCGCTAGATAGTGAATGCAAACAACTGACAGCAATGGGAGATGTTCAAACTTAAACCTTTCTTTAAAAATCTCTTGAGCATGAATCCCGTGGATGGACGAAAAGAGGAAAAGAGCAGAAAAGAGGTTTAAAGTAAACCTTAAACCAGATGTTTAAGAATTATCTACAGCACTGCCTTAAAAACACAGGGAAAAAAAAAAAAAAGTCTACAAATTCCTGTAAACGTGTTATTACAAACAAAAAGTGTTAATCAGACCTCCAGAATCTGTCTTCCGTAGGTTCGGATCTGCTGCTGCTCCAAACCCTGGATCTTTTTGGGATTGCAGTACTTCTTCAGAAAGGGCTCTCTGGGCTTCACCTGAAGAATCAGCAAAAAATTCAAGACAAGAATTACAAGAAATTCAAGTATGTTTTAGTTTATAATATCAGTCAAGTTAAAGAGAGCGAACCTTGCAGATGTGATCCCTAAGCGTGCCTTTCTCACTGAACACTCGAATGACCAGAGCAGACGATTCACTGGTTGTAGCGAAACTGATGGGAGAGATGTTTGAATGCTATGGGAAAACACAAAGACAGCTGCAGTCAGACACATATAAATACCTTGCAGTGTTTCTGTCCATGCCAAAAACACACTTTCAGGACATGGACATGTAGTTATGAGGGTACTGCTATATGGTTGACTTCACATATCTGTCATGTTTTCCCATGAACCTCGTGGTCTGAATCGACTGTCATGCTTTCCTGATTAACATGCATCATGGTTGGATTGCTTTAATCTGCTCATCTGGATTATAGACGTCAGACAACTCCTCCATCTGACTGATCATTTGTCTTCAAGTAACAGTTTTCCACCATATTACATGAAATATTAACAATCGGAAACAATTACATTTTTTTTATGTAATGTAATAATTGTCAAAATAAAGCTGAAATAAAATAATACAGAAATGTTTGATGAAAAACTACGCCTCAGCACCAAACTGACATAAATTATTAAATGGGTGGATGTGTGTGTGTGGGGGGGGTGGTATGTATGGCTTCATATTTAACAATAACAATGCATTTTTCCATTAAATGTAAAAATATTAGTTATTTAAACATTCCATTCCATTTTAATAATTCTAATACGATTACAATTATGAAAAAACACTGCAACTTTTATAATGTCTTAAAGCCAAATAAAAAATAAACTGTGTATTTGTATTAAAAGAACAAAAAGAGAAAAATAAATAAATAAATAAAATATTAAAAACAAATTTGAATTGAACAATAAAAAAAACTACACTGTATATTTGAATTAAAATGAGAACTGAAAACAAGAAATAAAAGCTCATTTAAAAATATTGTTAAAAACGACACTATTTTCGTATTTAAATGAGAACCAAACATATACAAACAAAAGCAAATACAAAAATATTAATAAAAAGTACATTCTGTTATTTGTAAACTGTTAAATTAAAAAAAAAATCTACTTAAAAAATAGCAGTTCAGTCTTTCTTCTTCAAAATTCCTTATTTAATTCAATGTGATATTTGTTGTTTCATTTGAAGTATGTTGATTTATTTCTAGCAATTTTGGAGAGAAAACGGTTTCTACACCAAACTTGTCAGTGTGTAATAGTGTATAAATTACAGGGTGGATCGTATTTGGATGTCACCACATGATTTCCACTGTATGTTTGTTATCCGTTTAATCTCGCTCTATGGCTGCTGACGTTGAGGAAGCAGGGAAAACAAGAGCACATGACAGCGTTCACACACAAAACATCCAAACATTCAGGTCTGTACACAAAGACAGGCTCTTGGAGTTCATTCCCGACAGCTCAATGCCTCTGATTAACAGCTTTACACAGTCAAATTGAAATTATATACTCATTCGTTTTGTACAGCAAGGAAACTGTGTGTAATTGTCATTCAAATGTGCATTGTCAAATGATTACTAAAATATCAATACACTACAATAATACGTATATTTCTTTTGCTTTTATAATGACTTTATCATGATCAGAATTGACAGGAAGCGAAGTAGGAGAGAGATGGGGGCGGGACCGGGAAAGGTCCTTGAGTTGGGATTCGAACTCGGGACGCCTGTAGCATATACACACTACAATAATATTTGTACTTTTTTAATTTATAACAAATGGATTTGCAATCTAAAGAGATGTACATTTTCCCTAAAAAAACAGCAAAATCTTCCTATCAACACCATAAAACCTTTTTGCAACCACATTACAACGCTCTGATTTTCATCAACTTTTGACGACTTACAGACAGAGTTGGAAGCAGCTTCATTGCAGACTGGAGATCTTTGTCGGACAGGAACTTATCTGGACCCAAATCCACCTATGATTGGTAAAGAAATGTATTATGGTCGTTACAAGGGTCCTGCAAAGCTAATTATAGAAGAAAATGAACAAAAATGTCAGGAGAGATTAGTAGTCTTGTTAAGTTCTTTGTACAGCCAAACAAAGTGCATTGAATGCGATCAACAGGAACGACTTCATCGGGGTTACGCAATAATAGGAATTAAACACGATGAGGGTCAAAGTACTTGATCAACAGAGCAGGAGAATCCAGGAAAATGTTTGTTCTGTGCTTGTTTGGGTCGAAATGAAACTTACCCAACTTAATACTTGTTTGTCTTTGGGTTGATCTTTGTCTTTGACTAGGAAGTACCTCTTTTTCAATCGCCAGCCTATGATAAGACAGACATTAGAATTCAATAAATTTCATGTATGAATGTCCCATTTCAAACCAAAATTAGAAAATAAAAACATTAGACTAATAAAATATTAAATATTTTGCATTGTGAGGTTAAAAAAAACTCATTATCTACTTTAAAATTTAATTGCTGGAACACATAAAAATCTACATTTTTTTTAACAATAATACTGTACTAAAATAATGTTACTTTTCAGTTTTAAAAAACGATATTTTACAAATGTACATTTTAAATCAAATAATTTTGAAATAAAGCATAATGTAATATAATAACGATGATTATGGTAATGGCAGATTACAGGAAATTCCCTTAATTTTTCTTAAAAAGTAATACTATAATAGAAAAAGTTCTACATATAGCCTTTGTTTTGTTGAAATGAAATATAATTTCCTATTTTTGATTTTGTCAGAAAATTACAATATTTGAAAAAGGTAAATGTTACATTTTTATTAATGAATCTTTTTCAAATGAAATCGAAGAACAAATTGATAAGACATAATTTCGAATAAAATCAGGCCGAAACGAAGTTCGTTTTGAGTTTGTTTCGGGCAGTTCGAAACAGCTGACCAAAGCGAACTTTCTGGGGAAATTGGTTTTGGCTCCTAAACACCTTGGTTACTCATTCGGTGGGTGTGTTCTGAAACTCCACCTTCTTTGACATGTGATTTTTTTTATTCCCGGTTCGTATCTCATTCAATGAAAGTCAGGCAAGAGAACAACATATCCTATAGTCAGTAGCAGCATGAATACACTGGAGTGTCGAATAGCTGAGCTGGCACAAATATATCAGCACTTGTACAACCGCTCGCAGACATACATACATACAAAAAATCAGAGAAAGCATTTCATTCCTAGAAAGAAATTGCAAGGAATCTTGGGTGTTGACAACCCGGAGTTATGTAAAAAGCGATGCAGAGAAACCTCCGAGACAAGTTTTTCAAAGCCATGAAAAGAATAAAAGGAAAGAGTTTAGATATAAGGTAGAAAGTACCAAATATATGTGTTTCAAACAAATGTTATACATACTGCTACATCTTGCTAAAGTTTTCAGACTGAGACATTCACACTTCCCATAAAGGACGGATTATGGAATGGTACTTTTGTATTGCAAACATGATACTTGACTCTGAAATGCTGCCAATCATTGTTCTTTTGTCTATAATATTCTGACCATTGGTGCCCATCCCACACCAAGATTGCCTACACTTCATTTCATCATTGTTTCGTTTAGGGGATACGCGTCACACCACGTTTACATTAATCTACACCCCTAGTTGTGGCGTACCTCAAGGCTGACAGTGTAGTCATTCACGGTCAATATATAAAAAAAAAAAATTCTGTCCCAAATAAAAAAAAGTTTAAATAAATAAGTCAATAACATAAAAATGTTATAAAAGTATAATATAATATGAAATGAAATTGGATGGAAGCAACTAAACTGCTTTACTCACCAATGTCTTTTAATGGCTCAATAACTTCCCATTTTGGATCGGATCTGAAGAACATGGACACTTGCTGTAAGGCTATTTCTGAAAAAAGAAGGTAGGGGAAGATTTCAAAAATAATTTTGATGCAAAAACACATTTTTTAGTTAAAACGTGAACTGGTTGCATTACCTGTGTAGTTTACTGAGTAATTGTTAGGGTCGAGAAACTTTTTGACCAGCTCACAGCTGGAGAGGATGTGGTGACGTGTGATGTAGTTCAGATAGGCCTGGAGACCCTTCTGACGCTCGGCTATAAACTCTCGGTCCATGTTTCCTAACAGCTTCTTAGGAGGAAGTGGCAGGTTGAGGCCGGAGATCTGTGAAGACAGAGAGACTGACTCATAGTTACTCTTTCACTGATGGTAAGGCTAATGTTAAAAGCTTTTCTGATGACTGTGAGTTTTTGAGTGAATCATTGCCATTGAGACTTCCCAGCAATGCTTTTCAATTTATTTTGAAACAGCAGCTGTCAAATGCTTATACGGAAATGGATGTTTTTACAACACAGTCTTGTTCTAATGGTCCACTTACCAGTAAACTATTATTCAGCATGTCAAAATCACTGTATCTGCGGATGACCTGTGAAAATCAGAGCAAAATCAATCATTCTGAGAGACAGATAGATAGATAGATAGATAGATAGATAGATGACAAACAGACAGACAGACAGACAGAAAGACAGATGACAGACAGACAGATGGATAGATAGATGACAGACAGACAGATAGATGACAGACAGAAAGACAGATAGATAGATAGATAGACAGACAGACAGACAGATGATGGACAGACAGACAGATGACAGACAGACAGATGGATAGATAGATGACAGACAGACAGACAGACATATAGATAGACAGATGACAGACAGACAGAAATATAGATAGATGACAGACAGGCAGACAGACAGACAGACAGACAGACAGACAGATAGATAGATGACAGACAGACAGACAGACAGATGACAGACAGACAGACAGACAGACAGACAGACAGATAGATGACAGATAGATAGATGACAGACAGACAGACAGATGGATAGATGACAGACAGACAGACAGAGAGATGACAGACAGACAGACAGAGAGATGACAGAAAGACAGAGATGACAGATGACAGACAGATAGATAGATAAATATATGGCAGACAGACAGACAGATGACAGATAGATAGATAGATAGATAGATAGATAGATAGATAGATAGATAGATAGATAGATAGATAGACAGACAGATGACAGACAGACAGACAGAGAGACAGAGAGACAGACAGATGACAGACAATCAGACAGATAGACAGATGACAGACAGACAGAAATATAGATAGATCACAGACAGACAGATAGACAGATGACAGACAGACAGACAGATAGATAGATGACAGACAGACAGACAGACAAACAGAAAGATTGATGACAGAGACAGATGACAGACAGACAGATAGATAGAAATTGAATAGATGACAGACAGATAGATGTCAGATAGAAGACAGATGACAGACAGACATATAGATAGATAAATAGATGACAGAAAGACAGATGACAGACAGACAGATGGATGGATAGATAAATGACAGACAGACAGACAAACAGATAGATGACGGACAGACAGAAAGACAGATAGATAGATAGAAAGACAGACAGACAGATGACGGACAGACAGACAGACAGATGATAGACAGACAGACGGATAGATAGATAACAGACAGACAGACAGACACAGACAGATAGACATTGAATAGATCGGACAGACAGATCTAACTCACAGTCCAGCTGTTGTCTGTGGAAACGCCCCTCTGTACACGAATGATGTACTCCTGTTAACAGAGACAAATAATGATGACTGAACCAACAGAGCAAATATACATTAAAACTAGTAATAAAATAAAGACCCTGCTTAAAAAAAAAAAAAAAAAAAAACAACAGGTTCAGCTGGTCTTCACCCCCAAATTACCAAACTAGTTCCGCCTGACTAGTGGAAACCGGCCTAACAAGCCATCTTTGTTTTCTTCTTCTTTTTCACAATATTGGGCATTCAAGAGACCAAAGTCATGTTGTCACAGATTTGTGGTTTTCACAGCCGAATTGTAAAGCAAGACCAAAGCAGGAAGTGAAAAGACAAATGTAACAGAGTCTAAAGCCTCATGCTGACCTTGACTCTTACAGCCACTTCTTATTCGCATTAATGTTTGACTCTCCTTCAAAAAGTCACCTGAGAGTTTCCAATAGACTACAACAAGAACGAAAGTCACTTAGTTTCCATCCACAACCCTAATTCAGATACCATCAGTTATTGTGGTTGATTATTTAAGAAACACCAACACATTGACTTTCAGCTTCCAATCAAACTAACTTTAAATATACATAGTTAATAATGTAACTGATGATTAAGGTCTAGTTGGTCATCTACCCTGAATCTACTCTACACTTAAACAAGAAAACAAAACCTTTAACAGCATGAGAAGTGAGAGCAGTTTACTAGAGAGCACTTTCATATGAATGAATACGAGAAATGAACAGATGAATAAATGTGAAAGGAAACGCTCGTATCTCTCGTGTCTTTGGTTACACAGCAAGAGGAAATGTCTTTCTGCACAAATGCAAATGATACATTTTCGATTCCGCCTGTAACGCCAACATTTAAACAGATCTACGTTTGACATTTGTTTGCTAAATCTTAAAAAATATTTTTCATATAAAATGTTAGTTGCTGATAGGCTACTTCTTCATTCAGAAGGATGCGTTTACATTTGTTAACAAATATTTACACTTTACAGAACTTACACGATTTGTTCCAGTTTCGACTAGCTGCTGACATTAACATTAAACATCTAAACATAAACTTATCTTATACTGACAACAAATTAGATTAATCTGATTTTAATCGACAAATAATCGAGAAACGACAAGGTTAATCGCCAAAAATACGACATGCAACCAGAAGTTTGACTTTAAAACGTTTTCAATCTTTATTTACTGATATTTAAATGCGTATTTGTAATCAATCTCAAAGGTTCAAAGGAGGCGGATCGGTCCGCGCGGCTCCGGTCGTGCCGTTTACCGTGTGTGACTGTAAACTCTGGCTGGCCTCGATCACGGCGATCAGCGGCACGGTGTCGTCCAGTCGCGGCTTCTTGCCGGACAACGGCTGCGGCTGCTGCTCCATGAACGCCATCTCTGACCAAAACAACACTAAACAGCCCCGGTTCGACAGGGTTCGGTTACCGAGAGCCCGCCTCGGTCGGTAAAGGGATGTGACGATTCACAGCGCGTCTGTGCTTGAGGCAACGTGGGAGAAACGAATCAGAAACTGCCAGTGAAGTCTGACGTAACAGTTAAGATGTTTCAGCTCGTTCACTCTGTAGTGCGCACCAGAGCCGTTGCGCACTATGGAGTGAAAGTCAATCACACATTTTTACACTGATATCTTTTGTTAAAAAATGTTAACACCTTTAATGTTATATTATTTATATTTGTGTATAGTGCTTGTGATGTGTTATTCTTGCAATAAAAATGATTAAAAAAAAGAAGAAGAAATGACGCCACGTTTTAGTAAATAACGTACTATCAAACAGGAAACCTCATAGGGCTCAGGGCTAAATTCAATCATATTATTTCTTGTGGGGCTCGGATTAAAGTGAAACTTAACAAAGTAACAAACGGACCATTTTCAACTTTATTTATGCAACTGTTGTTATGAATTTTCATTTGGAGTTCGTAACGCAAGCGTTGTATCTTTGCGAAGCTGCTAGCAGTGAAGCTAAATGTTGTCAAGGGGATATCATGTGACCAGTCGGAGTAACATGTGACTCAATGTAAACAGCACTCGGTGAGTTGTCGTTTCTGTATTTATAGTGGGATTATTTCCATATAATGCACACATATTAAGCAGTCAAACATTAGATTATAGTTTTCAGAAATACATATATTTGTTTGCATATAATTTACAAGCATAAAGCACAGCCAAATATTGAGAAAAATGTATGCATGTATATTATTATGGCATTAATATATACATGTAGTTTTCATGATTCATGTATGTATTTGTTTATCCACTAACCCAAAGAGCAAGAATGGGAGAAGTTAAAAGAGCGAGAACGAAGTCAAAGGTTACTGAAAAATAACTTGGGTTAAAGTTATAGCTACTGGGTAAAAGTTCAACTGATTTCGTTTGAAAGCTGACATCAGCTGGTTCATTTCATGTCATCTACTATTATGTCAACCTTATGATTTTGAAATTACGATTTTAATAAATTCTTTGAAAATAAATCGGAAAATTATCTCTTTTCTGAGGTTAGACACCGCCAGTTATAGCCAACACCAAACAATGAAGTCAAAAAGCTGTTTATTTTTGTAAGACACTATTATTCAAACAGCTTCTCAGAGAACAGAAAACAAGGAATATTTAATCTATTGTCTAAGAAAGACCATTTAATTCCTGGGAGCACATAAACAACTGAACAACAGCATTCATTCAGATTCCTCATGATTGTTGTGCGTCTTGTGGCATCATGACCATGACCTCTCCCTCCATGACCACCTTGTCTTTGACAGAGCAGGAAACAGAAATAAAAGCGAAGGACATTTTAATCTTTTTGACCTCCGCTTCCGCCACAACCTCCTCTCCGATGTAGAGGGGTGCCGGAAAGCGTATTTCCTGGTAGAGAAACACGCAGCCTTTGCCGGGCAGCTTGGTCCCCAAAACTGCTGAGATCAGACCATTAATCAGCACTCCGTGAACAATGGGGGACTCGAAAGAGGTTGTTTTGGCATATTCGGGGTTGAGGTGGAGAGGATTTGTGTCCCCTGTCAGCTCAGCAAAAAGTGCGACATCTCTGGCACTGAATGTTTTGTTTAGCGAGGCCCGTTCACCCACGTAAAGCGACCTGTGCCCTACTGTCAGAGTTGCAGGAACTGTCAATGCTGAGTTGAAAAAATGGTATATATTCCTGCTGAATATAATTCTTCTGAGAAAAAATGTCATTTTTTCCAAGGTATTTTTTGTAGGCCCACCTCACAGTGTCAGTTGGTCTCCAAACTGCAGCTCACGGCTATTCCCAGACAATGCTAGTAAAAACGGCGACACCTGCAATGATAAATAAAAAGAAAATTAGAGTTGCTTTTAACACTTATGTCTGTGACATGGATTAGAAGTTCAGTGGGGTTCAGTATCTAAAATGAGATAAACAGCTGCCACAGTAACTTCCTATCAGCAATCTGACGCAAATTGCAAAGTACAGACAGTTTGGCAGACAGAATGCCAATGGTCACTTAAAATTGTCTAGTCATTCCTGGCAGATTTACAATTGAGTCACAAGCTTTTTACTGACATCTAGTGCCAACAGACTGCAAACTCAGGGCAAAGTAAATGTTGAATCAGCTTCAACATTGGGGAAAACATACCTGCAGGACTCTGAATGCACAAGCCTCATTCTGATATGATCCCAGTAACGTTAATGCGCTCCACAATTTCACCAGCCCGCTAAGATAAAGAAACAACAGAACATTAAGAATGAACATGATTAGACTGACAAAATGGGTAGGACAAATCCATACATTTGTATTCATTTTTGGAAAAAAAAACTGTCTGCTCTGCATTTCAAACACTAATTACGACAGAATTTTGCAATCAAAATGGTCCTAAACTTGAGCCCTGAGGTACACCCCAAATTTATGCATGTTCAAGACAGCTCTGTACCTCAAGTAAACTATGTTTAAACAGTTTGGCACAAGTGTACAATATTTGTTTTATGAGGATGTCTTACCTGTTGTACACTCTCAGTATCCCGGTCAGTTTGTTCTGATCATACTTAAGCAAATCAAATGGAAAAGAAGCTCCAACCTGCCATACAAAAAACAAAATCATCATTATACAGTCAGGAATAATGATAAAGTCAAAAAATATTTACTACTGCTCATGTTATATACAACACATAAAATGTTCTATAGACTGTAAAGAAAATAGATTAATATTTTTTTTCTTTGTTATTCTTTACATTACTGTTTTTCTTATTTTATTATTTCTAGTTATTTATTTTTTTATTATATAAAAGACTTGATAATTAAAATATTTCATTCAAAATTAAAAGAGAATTTATTGATTAGCTTAAAGAATATAAAAAATACATTTATTATATAATTATTTATATACTTATGACATAATTATTTTACATTTTGGCATAATTTATTATTTAATGAGTGATTCTCAATGTATTATGCTGATCTAAAATATATTTTGCGTCTACAAAAAGAAAAAAAAAAGATTTGTAGCAAACCAATCTGATATGAATCGTAATATTTAAAATTTCATGATGCATTGCATTATTTTAAAAAATAATCAGAACTGCATTGTTACACTCTTAAATTGTAAACAAAGAGAGAAATACTATGTGCTCACCTCTCCGTACAGGTCTTTAAGTCCACAGATGATCAATTGTTTGAACTGTGCATCAGTAATATATTTGTTTCCATTTTCCAAAACTCTAAAAATAAAGAAAATTAAGTGGTTTTTCCATTTTATGTGCACCATCTAAATATTTTATTAAAAATGACCAGATCAAAACTGACCTGTCTAATGACACTTACAGAGATATCTTCATATAATGGTAAACTGAAGCATTTTTGTACACATATCGCTCAAATTTTGAAGGGTCCTCCATAACTTGTAGTTTGACACTGAAATATTTTCAAAAGGTCTGCAAGTGTGCTTAAATGAAGAAAGATATAAACGCATTAATTCATATCAATTAACATTTAATTTCACAAACCTTGCAAACTTAGTCGAATCCAGCTGTGAGATCTTGTGAAGTGTGCATTTTTGTGTGCAATGTGTTCTCTGCGGGATGGTCAGTCCATGTGAATTGAATGCCTTAAACTATAAACTCATGATTTCATATAATGCTGCGCTTTATTCAGTTGTCCAGTTATATTCATGTCATTTTCACTGTGTGCTGTATGTAAAATGAGGGTCCCCCTGGTGTAATTTGAAAAATATGATTCCCAGAGCACACAAAATTCCCAGAATACTGAGTGCCCTGTTGGTTACAGTGTTTACTTTGTTTAATTACGTTTTTATGAAATATTTGCAAAAAATACTTTAATCTAAAGTATAAGCATGTTTCTTTTACACATTTATTTTTTAATCCATTGTCAAATTATTTCAAAATTCTTAAATATTAATAATAATCATTTTTAAAAATCATATCAGCTATCGAAGTTTTATGTTTTAATTCTGTTAATGGTAACTTATATTGTACAGTTCAACGGTCAACAGTAGTTGTGTTTAGTTGTGCTTTATGAATAAACTGAAATTGATTAAAAATTAGAGTAATTCACACATTTATGGAAGCTCCATGTCTTCCAGCTCACGTGCCAGTGGTGTTTCAGCTTCTAACTCTAAAAACACTTATACTAGTCAAAGAGTCTCTAGCCGCTATGTAAAACAACATGCTGCATTTAATTATGAAACGAAACACCTAACTATTAAGAGTTCAGAAAACAGATAAAACTTACAGAATTACTGGTTGTATTTGTCCTTTATTCACAGCATGCGCAGCGCCATGCGCGCTCTCGTTCTACTAAATCTCGCGAGAACACCTCGATAAAAGTCAATAAATGAATTAAACAACAATAGGGAAATTATTGAAAACGTGATGGCGGACAATAATAATAATTAAAAAAAAAAATATTTTTCCAAGAAAGATTCAATGAAAGATGGTATATTTTTTCATTTTAATAATAATAATTATTATTATAATTATTATAGCATAATCTGAGAATGTCTTCCGCTTTTTTTTTTCATAAGCTTGCGCAAAACGGTTTTGCGACTTTCCTGACTAACTTCCTGATACACTTCGTTTCACTTTTCATTTCTGCAAACTTCCCTAATTTTCAGAAGAGCTCAGGTGTTTTGATCAACACGGTATCGTTTAAATACAAACACGAACACGGAGAGTGTTTAGATGCTGTTGTCCTATGGTTGGTAAGTTTATTTCCACATGTTGAGCTGAGCGAGCGATGGTTACATATTCGTTTAGCTGGATAAGTTTGTTGTTAACGTTTGTTGTTACCTAACAACAACTTGTTACACTTTTATGCATGTATATTGAGTAATTTCTATTATGATTTTATTTAAACGTACATGAACAATAAGTACCTTGGTGATTGCATGTATTTTAAATGTTTCTGAGTCTAGTACCATGGATGGAATTGATAATCAGTACCACAGCGTAAATAAAAATACCATGGTACGACCACAGTACTTTATATATATATATATATATATATATATATATATATATATATATATATATATATATATATATATATATATATTACTACAGTTTTGGACATTTACTATAATATATGATATTTTTATGATATTTAATATTTAATTAAATCAAATATTTCAATATATTTATTTAAATATAGTAACTATTTAAAACAATTGTTAGATTAACCATGGTATTTTATACATTATATTATATACGGTATTTGTATATAATATAAAGCTAATATTTATATGTAAAGTTTATTATAATGTATGAAAGAAAAAAATTATAGTTATGTTTGTTTAGTTTGTAAAACTATATTAACTTTCCTTTTTTTTTCAAGGTTTCAATGTTAAAGTATGGCTGCCTTAGATGCCTCTAGAAATATAGAAGAAGGTAAGTGTTATATCTTCTATCTATCTATCTATCTATCTATCTATCTATCTATCTATCTATCTATCTATCTATCTATCTATCTATCTATGTATATAAAGACCCATTTTCAACACAGCAACGCTTGTTAACATCACATTGTTTCTGTCTCAGCGGAGGATGCAGCTCAAATGCTGAGTGACGCCATCAACTCTAGAGACAAAGATGAAGCGACCAAATACCTGAATCGACTTTTGGATCTGAAACTCCCAGTGTGTGTCAAATTAAATCCCGAAGCATACGCTAAAGACAGCATCAGGTATGCTTTAAGACTGGTTCTTTTGCGGTGAGAAACACTCGTTGCTGGAGATCTGTAAGTATATGTGATGGTCTTGTTTTGTTTTGTATGAACGCAGGTTGAGAGTAGGAGTGGCGGACGCCGCATCAGAAGCCCACATCCCAATAACAGTGATGGTACCAGTTTACATGACAATCTCAGAGCTGAAAGAAAAGGTAAATAATGGTACTGATAGACCTGAGATTAAAATTCTTGTTTGAAAGCGAAACCCAAATTTATAGTTTAACTGGGGCCCTCATTTACTTTGTAGTCTTTCCTGATTTGTTTTCCAGATCAATCGTGACTATGACTTCCACCCGGCCCTTCAGCGTTGGGTGATCGGGAAGCGTCTGGCCCAGGACAGGGAAACCTTGTATCATTACGGGATCAGAAACCACGATGATTCTGCCTTCCTCTTCATCCTTACTGCCCAGGCTGCCAATCTGACCCGGGAACAAGAGAGAAAAGAGAAAGAGGACAAGCGGATTGATGGTATCTGGCCTGTATTTCTGATTTAAAAATAAAAAAGAACCACTTGTTTTTTAAGAGTTTACTGAAATGCATTTCTTTCTTAATGAAGATATAATCGAGATCGTTGATCGCCCTCCTCATCGGCCACCAGAGCTCATCGCCAGAGGAGCCAATCGCCCTCCTCTACCTCCCAAACCTCAGGTCTGTCTGTCTGTCTATCATTCGTTCAATATGTTGTTCTATGTATTGTTATTTTTGTCTCTATGTCTATATATCTGACATTCTATTCATCGTTTTATCTGTTGCTCTATCTGTGGTTCTGGAACTCTATCTGTCACTTTATCCATCACTCTTTCTGTCGCTCCATCATTGTATTTGTTGCTTGTTCTGTCATTTTGTCTATCGCTCTAGCTATCATTCTGTGTAACACTCTATTGTTTATTCTGTAACTCTATCTTTCATCTTTTCATTCATCCTTCACTTTATCAATCGTTCTCTGTTGCAGTCATTCTGTTTGTAGCTCTATCTATAATTTTGTAATTTTATCTGTTGCTCTATCTATGGTTCTATCACTCTTTCTGTCGCTCCATCATTCTATTTGTTGCTCATTTTGTTTATCCCTCTAGTTATCATTCTGTATGATACTTTATTATTCGATTGTTTATTCTGTAACTCTGTCTTTTATCTTTTTATGAATCTCTCACTTTATTTATTGCTCTCTGTTGCAGTCATTCTGTTTGTAGCTCTATCTTTTTGTCATTTTATCTGTTGCTCTATCTGTGGTCCTGGCACTCTATTTGTCACTTTATCTATCAATCTTTCTGCTGCTCCATCATTCTGTTTGTTGCTCTTTGTCTATCGCTCTAGCTATCGTTCTGTATAACACTTTATTCTTCTATCGTTCATTCTGTAACTCTATCATTCTTGTATTGATTCGTCACTTTATATGTCGTTTTCTGTTGCAGTCATTCCATTTATAACTCTGTCTATCTTTTTGTCACTTTATCTGTTGCTCCATTTTATTTGTTGCTTTTTCTGTCATTTTGTCTATTGCTCTAGCTATCATTCTGTATAACACTCTTGTTCATTCTTTCATCTTTTCATTCATCCTTCACTTTATCAATCGTTCTCTGTTGCAGTCATTCAGTTTGTAGCTCTATCTATAATTTTATCTGTTGCTCTATCTATGGTTCTGTCGCTCTTTCTGTCCCTCCATCATTCTTTTAGTTGCTCATTCTGACTATAGCTCTAGCTATCATTCTATATGGTGCTCTATTTTTTATGTCGTTAATTTTGTAACTATCTTTCATCTTTTCATTCATCCTTCACTTCATCTATCATTCTCTGTTGCAGTCATTCTGTTTGTAGCTCTATCTATCATTTTGTCATTTTATCTGTTGCTCTATCTATGGTTCTGGTGCTCTGTTTATCACTTTATCTATCATTCTATCTGTCACGCTATTCTGTCTATAGTTCTTCTATCTGTTGTTCTATCTACTTCTATATCTGTCGTTCTAGCTATCCTTCTATTTGTAGCTCCATCCCTTATTTTGTCTGTTGCAATTTCTATGGTTCTGACACTCTATATTTCACTTTATCTATTATTCTGTCATCACTCTATCATTCTATTTGTTGTGCTATCATTCTGTTGATCTGTCTTTTGTGCTCTTATTCTATGTTTTATTCTGTGCCTTTATCTGTCTGTCTGTCTGTCTAGCTATCATAATCCATTTTATTTGGTTTTATAGCCGGTTGGTTGGTCATGTCCTGGCTGCACGTTTCTAAACAAACCGACACGTCCAGGATGTGAGATGTGCAGCACAGCGAGACCTGACAACTATAAAGTTCCTGACATATACCAGCCGGACGAGGCAGAAACCAGGAGACTCCAGCAGGAGGAACTCGCCAGCCTGCAGTACGAGCAGGTTAGCTGAGGGGACACCACACACTGGACTACAATGAGCTAGTTAGATTGGATTGGACTGTGAGAGGAAAACCCCCAAAAAACTCTGGGTTTACATCTGTGGAACAAACTGTGGAAATACCGAACGTTGTGAAAGCTTTACTGTTTCAAAAGATGAATGGAAAGTGAAAATGGGGAACATTTAGAGTCTTCATATGGATGTACTTTACAGCAAAAAAAGCTCATAATTTGTTGTGCACTGAACTAGTAAACATAAATAAGTTTTTTAATCATTAAAGCAAAACTTAAATTTTATGCATGAATAAAAAAATCCAAATGATTGCTTTTTTATTTTTTTGGTGGAATGTGGATTTTAAAGGCTCCTGTTGAGTCTAGATCTTTTTGGTTCCCAATTAGTCCTTTTTGATCTACCAATATGATAAAATGAAATATTAAATTAATTATGAGAGTTTTTGTATAGTAATTATAAGTTACATAATATACATTTAATTTCGTTTAATTTATAAATTATATACATATATTGTGAATATATCATGTAACTTGTTTCCTAGTATTTTAAATGCTTAGATTTTCAGATGATTCCATTAGCATCGATATCAATTATATAAACTGCAGAAAGAATTTTTGTTTTTGCATTTTTACGACTGTCTTTTCCTGTTTTCATTTATGAATACTGCATTAAAAAACAGAACTATAACGCATGTGGCCTGTCCGTTTATTTTTGTAGTCTGTTAAGGATGAACGGGAGAGGAATTTCCAAGAACTCCTGGAAACGGATTCCCGCAGTCTGGTGGAGAACGTGGAAGAGCTGGATTGTGCCATCTGCTTTAGCACCATCATGCCAGGAGAGGGCGCCGTGCTGAGAGAGTGCCTGCACAGCTTCTGCAGGTGCTGTGAGACTGTTTATCACTTAATATAAACAGAAAGTTCCACTGAAACACACTGAAATACAGCTTTGTGTATCCCACAGGGAATGTCTGAAGGAAACGGTTCTGAACTGCACAGATGCAGAAGTGGCGTGTCCTTATAGAGACAATGCTTATTCCTGTAACTGCAAACTTCAAGACAGAGAAATCAGATCAGTAAGAGCTTAACTGCAGTATTATTTAAAACTGAATTATTGAGTTACATGTTCACTTAATAAAACACACCAAACATTGCGGTTTTCCACCAGCTTCTCTCTCAGGACGAGCACCAGAAGTTTCTAGAACTGAGGCTGAACATCGCAGAGTCCCGCAGTGAGAACAGTTACCACTGCAAGACGCCCGACTGCGCCGGCTGGTGCATCTTCGAAGATGACGTGAACGAATTCACATGTGACATCTGCAACGAGACCAACTGTATCCTCTGCAAGGTGAACACAAAGTTTGTTTGTGTTTAGTTCACGTCTAGTTTGGAAGCGCATGTAGTGGTGACCTGAAGGACTGTGCTTGTGCGTGTCAAGGCTATTCACAAGGGAATGAACTGCAAGGAGTACCAGGACGACCTCCGTATTCGAGCGCAGAATGACGACGCAGCCCGACAGACCGCAGAGATGTTAGATGTAAGCGAAAATTTTTATTGGTAAAACTTTTTTAGCTAATATTTGAGGTTTTTGCAATTGCAAAACATCACCGACTAGGCATGGAAATTGTAAAGAATTTCCTTACCCATATTTAATTTTTTAATAGTTCAACGAACGAATAAAGGAAATGCATAAGTCAGTCATTTGGACTACACTGGTTGTGCTGTATGTTTCTGATTGACTAAAAAGAGCAGATACTTAAGGGTCATTTGTTTGAGGATCAAACTATACTGGCAGTGCTGTCTATGTTCAATTCACTAAAAATCGCAAAAACATTTTTTATGCTCACTTAAGATGGTTTTTGACAAAAAGGGGTTCATTTGAATAATATAAGATTGAAATCCATTTGCGAATAAATTCCTCTAAGCGCATCAACAAAGTCATGTAACTTTGCATTATGGGAAGGCATAACCTGACTAACTAGTGGGTGGGTATCGTGAATTGTTGTTATGGTCTTTCTGAATGCCCGAGCAAAGTCTGCATTTACGTAAAATTGCCTCCCTGTGTCCCCAACAACAGGCATCCACATCCGAAACCAATTGCCAGAATTGATCATGTTTCGTCTGTTTACTCTTAGGCACGAGAAATTTCTTATATATTTTTATTATATTCAGAGCTTCTCATACATTTCTTGGTGATTTATGGTGCCAGTTTATCAGGATGTGACAATTCTGTTCTCGTTTTCTCATTGGATGGACATATTGCTTGATCGCAAATGTTTTATGCGATATTCCAATTTTGCGCAAATTCGCAACTTTGGATGGAAACCCAGCTACTGATCTTGCTGTATATGTTTGATTGACTACAAAAGATTTGATTCATAAAAGTCCTTGTTTGGGAATCAGGCTACACATTTTGCACTTTATGTCCAATTCCCTACAAAGAAACAATTAATACAATAAATTGGTTCGGGAATCAGACTTCACTGAATGTGCTTTACGTTTTCAATACACTAGCAATATCTGATACCTATTGACCGATTTTCTTTCCAGCAACTCCTGAACAACGGCGAGGCGATGAACTGTCCCAAATGTCAGGTGATCGTCCAGAAGAAGGACGGCTGTGACTGGATCTGCTGTCTTATGTGTAAGACCGAGATATGCTGGGTGACCAAACAAGCCCGATGGGGACCTCAGGTCAGTCAAAAATCTACTTAAATCATTAGTTCAGTGATTCACAAACATCTGACGCCTAACCTGGACCTGGTGTTGGTTCCTCAGGGCGCTGGAGACACATCAGGTGGATGCAGATGTCGAGTCGACGGAGCCCTCTGCCATCCACGCTGCCAGAACTGCCACTGAACACCGGCGGCATCACTGAATGATGCTGATTCAACAAACAAAAACCTGCGCTACGGGTTAAAAAACACTTACAAACTCCTTAAAATAATCCAGGTGGGGCTGATGTGCTACACACAGTTTGCGGTTATAGCTTTAATACATGTGATAAGTCAAATCACTGGCACATTAATCCAGTTCTCTGTATTAAATAGATATGTTCTGACTTAATATTCAGAACATGTTTAGAAATGTAAAATATTTGAGGTTTCACAGGAGAATAGAAACTGGTGAAAAAGTGACATTTAATGGTCTTAAATCACTACCACTTTCTGACTGATGCTCTGGGACTTTGTGCAATGATATAGTGAGAGTAAAGCATTATTGTGTTTAAGTCTTGATTTCTTTTAAGCCATTTTTGTAAAGAATCCAAGGATTTTTGTTGTTGTTGTTGTTGTAAGATCATAGCAAAATATGCAATTTTGATCAATGAAGATACAACAGAAGAAAACAGCATATTCAAGATTAATTTAAATGCAGGAAAAATGCAATAGTTTGTAATCAAGTTTGCAGTTGTGCCTTTATGATGTATTAAAGAATGCTTAATTATTGTAATTACTGGCATATCAAAATTATTTTTTTATACACACTGAAGCATTTTCAGTGTGTGAATGATAATATTGTTTTGTTTACAATATGATTCAATAAAGCTGGAATACAAAAATGGAGCTAATGCAAATTAATTTAAATAAAAATAAACTCCTCAATGTAAATAATTCACATAAAAACCAATGCAGGATTTATCTGGTCTTTTTATTTAAACATATTTAGCAACATGGTCAACCGTGACGCATTAACTTCAACGAATCAGAGACAATCTCTCAAAGTGCAAAAAAATAAGCAAGAAGCGTGTTCTTTAGTGCAAAATAATAGCATAAACAGTAGTACTGTGTGGATGGCAACGAGTTATTTCAATAAATCATGATTTAAGGATATTTTCAAACCAAGCAGTGTTAGAGTCCTGGAAAATATCGCCTTTAATGTTACTCTAAGCTTAGAAGATGATGTTTAATGAAAACGATCAGCATTTAAACAATAAAAAACAATGTGCCATGATTCAACACCCATCTGGAGATCAATTAGTGTAGCTACCAAATTCACGTTCAGCGATTACACAATCAACAGTCAAGAAATCTCAAGTTTGTTTATCAGCTAAAGTTATTCAGAAGTGGTTTCGATTCCAGCTGAGATTCGTGAAAATTGCACGTTATGATCTAAGATCAGCGCTTATCACATACATACTGTAATTAAGATGATTCGGAGAGAAAAACTGAAATGTAGTGAAAAAATAACCTCTAAAAACATAAAAACTATGAACATAAGACGGTCGTTATATGCTTTCATAAATCGTTTCTTTCCTAACTTTACATACACTTAATAAAATAATATTCTGTTTATAAGGGGTCCTCAACCAGATTCAATTTCCAATCCTACAAACAAGGGCTCGAAAAATATTTTGGTCTCGATATATCCGTTTTTTTTAATGTAGCAAAGTACATGCTGTCTCGATCATGAACCACAAGTTGAGCAAATTTCTAAAATACATTTCTAAAAAAGCTCTTGTGAAATGGTTGATTTTCATATGAATGTTATTTTGAATGGTTGTTTTTGTTTGAATGTTGTTTTTGTACACGAATTTCAAACATAAATTGTCGCATTAAGGAAAAAAGCTTTACAACGGACTTTTATATAAGCAGACTTGTGCAAATTATTATTGAATTTGGTTTGACAATATATGGAAACTTTTTTTTTTTTTCAAATGCTACAAAAATATTAGTTCAAAAAAAAAAAAAAAAACATTCTTACGAAATGGTTTGCATTCAGTTTGAATTTTAAAAGAAAAATTCCAACTATCATTAAATTGTTGCATAGTGTGACAGTTTAGATGAAAATTGTATTATGAGCAATGTACAACTAAATGGTTGATAAACTGTTAAACACATAATGTACATGAATTTTGAAAGAAATAGTAACCCCAAATCGAAAATTTGCTGTAATTCTACTCACCCTCAATCCATCCAAGATGTAGATGAGTTTGTTTCTTCATCAGAACAGATTTGGAGAAATGTAGCATCACATCACTTGCTCACCAATGGATCCTCTGCAGTGAATGGGTGCCGTCAGAATGAGAGTCCATACAGCTGATTAAAAACATCACAATAATCCACAGCAATTTTTTAACTTTAAAACAGCTTCTGACCAAAATATGAATCCGTAAGTTCCATATTCCTGAGAGTCCATATTTCTCTCCTAATTCAACTTTTTTCACTGGAGAAAGCAATATTTTGAATAGAGGACTAGAATTGTAGCTGGAAGCAACGGTTAAAAGTTAGTAAAAAAGTTAAAAACATCTTAATAGATTTGTTTCTTACAAACACAGTTTTTTTTACTTCACAAGACTGGAGAGGTGTGGATTATTGTGATGTTTTTAATCAGCTGTAAGGACTCTCATTCTGACGGCACCCATTCACTTCAATGGATTCGTTGGTGAGCAAGTGATGCAATGCTACATTTCTCCAAATCTGACGAAGAAACAAACCCATCTTGATCTCGGATGGCCTTCGGGTGAGTAAATAATCAGCAAAAATTCATCTTTGTGAGAAAGACAAAAATCAAGTTAACTATTTTCACAAAAATTTGCTCAGAGCGTGATTCATATTCGAGACGTGAAGTGTACGTACCTCCACTGTACATCCAGGACACATTTTCATCGTCTCCTGAAGGAAGTGATATACTTTGCTCAATATCCTCACCTCATTCAATGGGGGGAAAATAATCTTGTTTAATTACAGTAACTATCTGCACGATATTTTATTCATTAGTCTGACAATTACAAAGGCAAAATAACAATATGCAGTCCTCAAATAACTCTTCAAACCGAGACGCTGTGGTTGGGCTCCTTCACGGGAAGAGCAAGTCTAGTTTCGGAGCCCATTCCAGGGCAGAGTTTACCACGGCTAGAGCGGCGGCCCCCAGCGCCACGGTCAACCCCATGACCGCCAGACGCATGAAGCGGCGCGCCGTGGGCTGGACGACTGCTACGGTCCCTCGCTGCGCCTCCAGAGCACGCTTCTGCTGCTGCTGAATCTCTTTCCGTCTCTGCCGGAGCACTGTGTCGGGACGCTGCTGTGTCGACGCCAGCTCGAAGTCTTTGAAGGTGGAGACGGCCGTCCTGGACAAAAGACAGTGGTTTGTGGTTTGTTGTGAGGAAAACAGTTAGAGCGAGGGAGACGGGCTTACAGCTGATTGCGCTCTCTGGCCAGCTCAGACGGAGGGAACTGGACGAACAGGTCTCCGGCGCGGCTGATCAGCGTCTCGTACGGGAGGTCCTGTGGGATGCGGGACAGGAGATGGTGCATCATGGCCATGTCACACTCACAGTCCAACACCTCCTCCTCTCGATGCAGCACGATCTGAAAACAGACAGGAGGACGCTTGCTTTGAAATAGTCAGGCTGTGCTTGAGCTTCTGCTGGATCTTAGAGAATGTATGATGATTACGTAAAATTTGTCAGTTTTATTTATCTGTAGTCTAATGTGAAAATCTCACTGTCAAGTCACTTTAAACATTTTCAAACATTTTGACACTTTATAACAGATTTTTCATACGTGTATTAAAACAGATACTACTGTTATGTAACTACAAACAAGTTAGTATTTACAAATTTAAATATAATCTGAATTTACGCTACTACTAGAAAATATTTAAATATTTAATATTTAAAATATGATTTTTGCATTATG
Organism: Carassius gibelio; assembly: GCF_023724105.1. Lineage (NCBI taxonomy): Eukaryota > Metazoa > Chordata > Actinopteri > Cypriniformes > Cyprinidae > Carassius > Carassius gibelio. The sequence continues at coordinate 20,836,297 of NC_068417.1, read as the reverse complement.
ATAATTACTATGAAAAATGTGATTGATTCAAGTATCTTATTTGTTTAATGTAAATGGGATTTTTTTTAATTACGTTAGATAATCATATTTTGTAATGGAAAATAATATCTCATGTTATGTTAATTTGATTTGATTTTTGTTATGTAATGACAATGATTTAATATTTTAATTAATAAACAATTTTGATTATAATTTTTTTTCATTATGGTAATGATAATTATTCTTAAATATATTAAACAATGTCTATTTTTTGTTATGTTAATACTTTTTAAGTGCATTATGAGACTGACAATGTTTTTTTAAAATATTAAATATTTAATTTTAAGTTAATCTAGTGAAAATTGCATTACGGTAATGACTTTGTTTAAATATAAAATTTTATGTTACTTACATAATGAGGAATTATATACTAATAATAATAAAAAATATATTTTTTTAAGGTATTTAATATCTCAATTCAACATAAAGTGATAACACCGATATTTTTGCATTATGGTAATGACAACACGATTTTTTAAATATTAAATTACATCTCACTTCATATTACGGATATATATATCTATATATATAGATCTATATATCTATATATAGATCTATATATAGATATATATATAAAATATCTTACTTTATTCTATAGAAAAAATGAGTTTTTTTGCAATATGGTAATCATGACATTTAAAAAAAAAAAAACCTATTTTGTGTTACTGTAATGACAATGAGATTTTTTTTGTGTTCTAGTAATAATGATTATTTTTCATATATTAATGTCTCACTTCATGCTATGTTAATAACAATGTAAAATTAAAGCTGCAAGCAGCGATGAACGGGCCCTCGCACCCGGGCTCACCGCCATCGTGTGGCTTTAGTAAAAAGGTGAACATTGAGAAATATGCATTTAAACTCATAAATATAAGTGCAATATATCAAAGTTTATTCCATATGTGTGCCAATCTTCCTGTTGCCAGCAGGTGGCGCTATCGTTATAATGGAATATTGGCCTTCAGATGTGTTCAAGCCAGGACCCTTATCACACATGTGAAGTTTGGGCAAGATCGGACATTTTATGCCTGAGTAATAACATCTTTTATTCCCATGGCGAGACATCGAACTTCGTCATGGCGACATGGACATGCCTTTTAACAAAAACTCAAGATCTTCACAACTGAACATCACACAGGTCTTTAGATTAGACTGACCACAAAAAAGACATTGATGTCATAAAATTTCTAGGAGTAGTTTGTCACAGTGTAAAATATGTCACTTCCAGTTGCCAATAGGTGGCGCTATGACTATAACTGAATATTGGCATGTAGATCTGTTCAGGTGTAGAGTCTTATCAAAAATGTGAAGTTTGGGGCGGATTGGACATTGTATGTGTGAGTTATAGCACCATCATTTTTCATGGCGAATCATCGAAATTTGTCAGGCCGCCATGGACACGCCCTTTAACGAAACCTCAATTCCTTCGCAATTTAACATGGCAAAGGGCTTTAGATTACACTGACCAAGTTTGGTGTTGATCTGAATAAATCTCTAGGAGGAGTTCGTTAAAATACAACCCCTGAAAATGACAAAAACAACACCAATTTTGCAGGGAAAATTAAAAATAACCGACTTCCTGTTGGGATTCGGGTTTCGTACCAAGAGACTTTTTTGTAGCTATTGGTGTGTTACATATGTTTACCGATTTTCGTACATGTATATGACATGTAGCTCGAGGCGCACTCCATTCAAAATTTATAGGTGGCGCTATCGAGCCATTTTGCCACACCCAATGGAATATTAGCCTACAGATGTGTTCAGGTCAGTACTCTTATCAAACATTTGAAGTTTGGGCAAGATCTGATATTTTATGACTGAGTTACAACAACTTCTACTCCCATGGCGAGACATCGAACTTTGACATGGCGCCATGGACACGCCCTTTAACGAAAACTCAAGATCTTCTCAATTTAACATCGTACAGGCCTTTAGATTAGACTGACGACAAAAAAGACATTGATGTCAAAAATTTCTAGGAGTAGTTTGTCGCAGCGTAAAATATGTCACTTCCTGTTGCCAATAGGTGGCGCTATGACTATAACTGAATATGGTCATGTCAAACTGTTCAGGACAGGAGTCTCATCAAACATGTGAAGTTTGGGGCAGATTGGTCATTGTATGTCTGAGTTATAGCAACTTCCTGTTTCATGGCGAATCATCGAAATTCGCCAGGCCGCCACACACAGGCCCTTCAACGAAAACTCAAAAGCTTCGCAATTTAACATCGCAAAGGCCTTTAGATTAAGCATACCAAATTTGGTGTTGATCTGAATTAATCTCTAGGAGGAGTTCGTTAAAATACAACGCATGGAAATGACAAAAATGACACAAAATTTGCTCATAATATTAGAAATAACCGACTTCCTGTTGGGTTTCGGATTTTGCTCCAAGAGACTTTTTTGTAGGTATTGGAGAGTTACATGTGTATACCGATTTTCATACATGTACATGAAACGTAGCTCGAGGCGCACACCGTTGAACGTGTATAGGTGGCGCTGTTGAGCCATTTTGCCACACCCACTTCTGAAACCCATATCAGACGTAAATTTTCGCCAGTTCTGAGGTGTGTGCAAAGTTTCATGACTTTTCGAGCATGTTTAGGCCCTCAAAAATGCGATTCATCTTAGAGAAGAAGAATAATAATAATAATAAATATAGCTGCAAGCAGCGATGGCGGGCTCAAGCCACCAATGCCATCGCCACCCCGGTGGCATCAGGTAAACTGTGCCCAGCGGGCACATGCATTCACAATATCCCTCTGGCAGTGAGGTTTTAAAGGATATGGCAGTTAAAGGGTTAATCCGAATCATCTAGACTTTAAAATCACATTCCCAGAACAATATATATATATATATATATATATATATATATATATATATATATATATATATATATATATATATATATATATATATATATATATATTTATTTATTTATTTAGTAACACTTTACAATAAGATTTCATTGATAAACATTATGTTAACATGAACAATATTTATATAGCATTCATTCATGTCAGTTAATATTCCAAACTTAAACATTAAAACATTGTTTTATTGTGATTTTTTTCAAAGCACATTTTACCAATTCCAAACCATATCAATCTTAATAACTACCATTATTTTTTATTTAATCATTTATGAGTGCTATACAATAGTCCAGGAAAGCTGGAAGAGAAAAACTCCTTATATTCATGTGTGCAGAATTATAAGGCATGTTTTCTTTTACAGATGAAATGCGCTAAAAAAGAGTTTTAACTCAAACTGTTTTAACTCAAAGTCGAAAATTATGAAATACCCATGAGAAATATCAAACCCAAATGCAATACAGAAATTGATAAGTTAAGACTTGACCATTGTACAAAAATGCTGACTGGGTCATGAGGTCAGAAAAGAAGAAGAAAAAAACAGGTCAAGAAGAACTGACAAAAAGAATTGCAAAATAATTAGGAATTAATGTGAAGATTAATTTTTAGTCAATTCTGCAAAACAGACTTTCAGGAAAGGAGGTGGAATAAAAATGAGCTCCTAAATCTTAATCCTGGATTCTGGAAGATATATTTGTAATAAACAAATCTCCATATTCATCGGGAAGAAGGAGGCGGGAACCGGCGCACAATCAAAAAGCACTTTAATATCCAAAATAAATACAAAACGGCGCACCAGCCCCTCACGGCCGACTGGTGCGCATAAATAAAAAGCACACACATTAAAATAATGTCCCAGGCCTGGTCCTCTCTCGTCCTTCACGGTCGTCACTCCAGTTTTATATCCTTCCATCTCCTACGTGGGACTCGATACTAGCGGTGGGGCTCAGGTGTAGCTCATCTCCAATCACTACACCTGGCCTCACTCCTCGTTCCCACGCCTCTCGGCCCCGCCCCACTCGCCACATACCCCCATCGCCCCTCGCAGGCCGGGGGGTACCCTCGAGACTGCGCTCTACTCCCCCCCCCCCCCCTTCCCTCCGGGGGGGACCGCTCACGGGGACCTGCAGGAACCTGGGGGTAGGACAGACGAGGCGAGAGAAAAGGAGATGGAAGGAGGAGCGACAAGGACGAGAGAGGGGAGAGAGAAAAAAAAAAAAAAAAATCCGGTTCCCAGACGCACTGCTGCTCGGCCCTCCACCAGCTGGGTGATCTCCTCCGCGGTGCCTGGCGGTGGCACTGGACGGCCCTCGGCGGACGGCGCGACACTCCTCCGCCGCCCGATGGACGGCGACGGCTCCTCCGATTTTGGGCAGCGGCAGGAGTCCCCCGTTCCCTGCCCCTCCGGATTCCGTCACGGAGGCGGCAGGCTCCGGCCCCCTGGCGAACGGCGCCGACTCCTCCGCTCCCTCACGGACGGCAGCCGCCCCTCCTTGTCGTGGGCGGTCGGCAGCAAGCTCGCCCGTCCCCGGCAACTCGCTCCAGCCCACCGCCTCGAGCGTCCCTGGCGGCACATACCTCGCCTGCTCGAGGGCACCGCGGATTCACCACAGCGGCGAGGGATCTTCAGCAGCGCGTCCCTCCTTCTCCCGGGCTTCGGCACCACTGTAATAAACAAATCTCCATATTCATCGGGAAGAAGGAGGCGGGAACCGGCGCACAATCAAAAAGCACTTTAATATCCAAAATAAATACAAAACGGCGCACCAGCCCCTCACGGCCGACTGGTGCGCATAAATAAAAAGCACACACATTAAAATAATGTCCCAGGCCTGGTCCTCTCTCGTCCTTCACGGTCGTCACTCCAGTTTTATATCCTTCCATCTCCTACGTGGGACTCGATACTAGCGGTGGGGCTCAGGTGTAGCTCATCTCCAATCACTACACCTGGCCTCACTCCTCGTTCCCACGCCTCTCGGCCCCGCCCCACTCGCCACATACCCCCATCGCCCCTCGCAGGCCGGGGGGTACCCTCGAGACTGCGCTCTACTCCCCCCCCCCCCCTTCCCTCCGGGGGGGACCGCTCACGGGGACCTGCAGGAACCTGGGGGTAGGACAGACGAGGCGAGAGAAAAGGAGATGGAAGGAGGAGCGACAAGGACGAGAGAGGGGAGAGAGGAAAAAAAAAAAAAAAAATCCGGTTCCCAGACGCACTGCTGCTCGGCCCTCCACCAGCTGGGTGATCTCCTCCGCGGTGCCTGGCGGTGGCACTGGACGGCCCTCGGCGGACGGCGCGACACTCCTCCGCCGCCCGATGGACGGCGACGGCTCCTCCGATTTTGGGCAGCGGCAGGAGTCCCCCGTTCCCTGCCCCTCCGGATTCCGTCACGGAGGCGGCAGGCTCCGGCCCCCTGGCGAACGGCGCCGACTCCTCCGCTCCCTCACGGACGGCAGCCGCCCCTCCTTGTCGTGGGCGGTCGGCAGCAAGCTCGCCCGTCCCCGGCAACTCGCTCCAGCCCACCGCCTCGAGCGTCCCTGGCGGCACATACCTCGCCTGCTCGAGGGCACCGCGGATTCACCACAGCGGCGAGGGATCTTCAGCAGCGCGTCCCTCCTTCTCCCGGGCTTCGGCACCACTGTAATAAACAAATCTCCATATTCATCGGGAAGAAGGAGGCGGGAACCGGCGCACAATCAAAAAGCACTTTAATATCCAAAATAAATACAAAACGGCGCACCAGCCCCTCACGGCCGACTGGTGCGCATAAATAAAAAGCACACACATTAAAATAATGTCCCAGGCCTGGTCCTCTCTCGTCCTTCACGGTCGTCACTCCAGTTTTATATCCTTCCATCTCCTACGTGGGACTCGATACTAGCGGTGGGGCTCAGGTGTAGCTCATCTCCAATCACTACACATGGCCTCACTCCTCGTTCCCACGCCTCTCGGCCCCGCCCCACTCGCCACAATATTCCTCAAACCATCAGACAAGAGGAGGTGGTGCTGGTCCTTCACGAGTCACTCTAATCGGTTCATAAAGCCTATATATAAAGTCTTAATATTTAGTATTTCACAATACTTCATGGTATTCTAATTAAATCATTTTTTGGAATCTTAGATCTCTCAGAACCTGACACATTGTAATTCTGAGACTCCAGGAAAGTGGCAGTTCTGTAAAATGTTGGCGCTGGAGACTAAATGCTGTCTGATAGTTTCACACCTAATTCACTTAATACACACACACACACACACACAAACACACACACATTACCCACAGTGACAGAGGGACAGAGTGACATCAGATGTATGATAGTTTTTTTAATTTTCTATCATCCATATAGTGTTGTATAGTCATGAAACTATGCATATTTCCTCAGAATGACTTGTCTTCTATGTGTAATTTTTTTTGAAGTGTTTAGAAGCTGCACTTAAAAAAAATAAAAGACATTTACTGGTTACTTTTTTACTGTTATTTCAAAAAATCACCACAACAAAACCATTCAAGCTATCCAAAATTCATCCGCACCTGTTCTGTAAGATTAATTCTTTAAACAGTGGTAAAAGAGGATGTGGTGCTAAACCTTCAAGAGTCACTCAAAACGTATCTGTTCATAAAGCCTATAAAGAATTATTCTTAATATATAGTTCACAATACTTCAGCTTGTTATTCTAATTAAGTGAGGGTTATTTTATCAGTAAAATACATAAAATACATATTATTTTTCTTTCAAAGACTTCTATAAATGATTTAAATCATACTTGTTTCTACAATAATTATTTAAAAGTAATCCTATAGCTCCATCTGGTGGCCATTATTGGTACTAAGAATTGCAAGCTTGATTTATATGTTATGATAGTTTTAATTTTATGCTGGCTCTTGAAAATGATAAAGCTATGAAACTTACTGTGCTTCCTTCAAATGATGACTTTTACGTATATAAAAAATTATGAAGAGTTGGAATTAAAAATTTAAAAGATATAGTAAAATAACTATTGTATTTATGTTACTTTAATAAATCGCTATGGCCTGTGTTGTTTGTTTATTTTTATTTTTTTTATTTTTCATAGGAAGATAACTGACCCTTTACTCTCCTTTTTAATAAATGTGCTTATAAACCAAGAACAAGCTATTTATAGCTGTATGGATTTACATTTTAAAAAAATTAGTCTACGGCATTCATTCTAAACAGCTTGAATAAAACCTGTTAATATTTATTATAGACCACTGTAACTGTGTATAATCTAACAAACAGGTTTATTATGAAAATAAAGTGTGTACACCAGATAAATTGGACGATAAAGAAATTGCTAACAATAGTATAATAGAGCATGTTTTAGGTTTTTAGGCGTTTAGATGCAGAAATGGACAAATCAAATGTAAAATAAAATTTAATTGATTTAATTAAATATAGATTAAGTCTTGTTAGAGCAAAATAATAAATAAATACGTACACACATTAAAAAAGCAGCCAAGATGAATGAGTTTAATTTTTTATATAGATTAAAATTGAAGACAGAAACAGCTGGTATATATGCGGTCACTTAATATTAAAATCCAGTAGATCCACTTCAGATTTATTTCTCAACAGTTTATGTTCACGTGGCTGTTTTCGTTTATATTAGCCAAGCTATTATGTATTTTGAAATAATCTTGTCCGTGATGTGTTCGTTCTTAAGACGAGAGGCAGAATCCTGCAGCTCCAGAGATATATGTTATTCTGCCAGTCTCGCTTTCAAATAGTCTTGCGCACATAAACGGGTCACAAACACCTGCATTTAGCTCGCGTTGTGTTATAATGGGTGTATTGTGTGCATTTATGGCAATAATTTATTTTAAAAAGCTCTTAAACAAGAATAAATTCGTTTGTTTTGAACTTGTGACACTGTGCGCGCTGATCGGAGGCAGTGATTTCAGAAAGGCAGCTGAAAATATTTCATTTTCACACAAACAGTTCAAAAACATCTTAATTTAGCTCTTGGTGTGTTCTAATTGGTGAATTGTGTGATATCGCTGCAATACTTTATTTTTAATAGCTATAAAACAAGAATAAACTCGTTTTTTCTGAGCTCATCATTCCACACGCTGGTGCTCAGAGCGGTGATTCATCTCTCGTGTTTCTCACGTATCACTGACCACACATCGATTATTAATGAGCCCTGACCTGATAATAATCATATATGTTGGTTTAGCTTGTCAGTTTGAATTAAATCCAAGTATTTATTTGTATTTTAACCGATTTAAAAGTGAAACCAAAAGACAGTCTCCTCCCTTTTTTAGTCCGGTAACTGAACCTGTAGGGGCGCATTTTCTCTCAGACAATGGAAGTCTAAGCACACACACTCAAACAGATGGACAGAGTGATATGAGATGTCTGACAGTTTTTTAATTTTCTGTTATCCATACAGTGTTGTAAAGTCATGAAACTATGCATATTTACTCAGAATAACTTTTTTTCTGTATGAAAAAAGGTTTTGAAGTGTTTGGAATTTAAAAATGCAGGAAAATTAATAATTCCATCTTTATTGTCATTTAAAAAAATCACCACGACAAAACCATCCAAGCTATCCAAAACCCATTCACAATTTAAGTTCCTCAATGTTTTTTCAACAAGTAGGCCAAGTTTGGTGTGTATAGTGTTACTCTCCTCTGAGCAGTATGCATTAATTCACAGCTAAATGTAAAAAACAATCCACATTCAAATCAAAATAGCCGACTTCCTGTTGGTCGTAGCTGATGACTGTGAATTAGAAAGTTGTCCGTCTTGATAAGAACAATTTATGTACCGAGTTTGGTGTCTGTAGCTAAAACTAACCCCCTCACGTTTGACAAAAGGTGGCGCTATAGAGTGCCTCTTCCACGCCCTCTTATGAACGTTTGCCAGTGTCTAGCTGTCACTAATACTGATATGTGTTCTGAGTTTGATGAAATTCTAAGCATGTTATATGCCTCAAAATCACCTGAGAAGTATTCCAGTTTGACATGTTGCCACGGCAACAATATTTTTAGATATCAATATCCCCCCAGCAGATTTATATCGACTGTGTTTTAACATTATTCTGATGAAGTTTGAAGCACATCGAGTAAAAATAAGATGCTGAATTCAAAGCATTTTGAAAATGACACACTTCCTGCTGCCAGTTGGTGGCGCTATAACTTTGACTCCTAATAGTCACATATATGCGATCAACATCATACAATGAATAATCTGATGAAGTTTGATTACAATTAGGAAATGTATGTTGATGGTATTAGACACTTCCTGTTTCTCAATTCCCGCCATATATTCAACGCCTCGCTACGAGCAAACCGTTCGAGATATCAAAAATCCCCTGGCAATTTTTCATCCCCAATGTCTTGAGATCATGTTGACCGAGTTTGGTGTCAATCGGCAAAAAACCCTATGACAAGTATTTCAAATTCCAGAGCATGCGCTTTTTACATAACTCTAAATAGCTGACTTCCTGTTGGGCGGAGCCTATGACATGCAATACGAAAGTTGTTCAGCACGATGAGATCTATATGTGTACTGAGTTTGATATTAATATGTGCAAGTATGTGTGAGCTATGCATCAACATTTCTGACTGTGATCCAGGGGGCGCCGTAGAGCCCCTGTGTCACGCCCGGGTCCCAGCCTCTGCAGGCTCCTAAAGGCCACAGATTCCAAAGTGTGCGCAAATTTTCAAGAGTTTTTGAGTATGTTAAGGACCCCAAAAGCCCCCACAACTTTGACGAAAAATATGAATACTAAACCCTAAATATCCAACTTCCTGTTGGGCGGAGCCTATGACATGCAGTACGAAAGTTGTTTGGTTTGATGAGATCTACATGTGTACCGAGTTTCGTGCATCTACGTGCAAGTATGTATGATATATGGCCCTCAGTATTCCAGGGGGCGCTGTAGAGCCCCTGTGCCACGCCCGTGTATCAGTCTCTGCCCGGCCCTAATGGCCGCAGGTTCCAATGTGTGTGCCAATTTTCAAGACTTTTTAAGCATGTTAAGGGCCCCAAAAGCCCCCGAAACCTTGAAGAAAAATAATAATAATAATAACAAATAATCCTAAGGAAAACAATAGGGCTCTCGCCCTCCAGGCTTGAGCCCTAATAATAATAAATATAGCTGCAAGCAGCGATGGCGGGCTCAAGCCACCAATGCCATCGCCACCCCGGTGGCATCAGGTAAACTGTGCCCAGCGGGCACATGCATTCACAATATCCCTCTGGCAGTGAGGTTTTAAAGGGTACGGTTAAAGGGTTAATCCGAATAATCTAGACTTTAAAATCACATTCACAGAACAATATATATATATATATATATATATATATATATATATATATATATATATATATATATTTAGTAACACTTTACAATAAGATTTCATTTATAAACATTATGTTAACATGAACAATATTTATATAGCATTCATTCATGTCATTTAATATTCCAAACTTAAACATTAAAACATTGTTTTATTGTGATTTTTTTTCCAAGCACATTTTACCAATTCCAAGCCATATCAATCTTAATAACTACCATTATTTTTTATTTAATCATTTATGAGTGCTATACAATAGTCCAGGAAAGCTGGAAGAGAAAAACTCCTTATATTCATGTGCAGAATCATTAGGCATGTTTTCTTTTACAGATGAAATGCGCTAAAAAAGAGTTTTAACTCAAACGTTTTTAACTCAAAGTCGAAAATTATGAAATACCCATGAGAAATATCAAACACAAATGCAATACAGAAATGGATAAGTTAAGATTTGACCATTGTACAAAAATGCTGACTGGGTCATGAGGTCAGAAAAGAAGAAGAAAAAAAAAAACAGGTCAAGAAGAACTGACAAAAATAATTGCAAAATAATTAGGAATTAATGTGAAGATTAATTTTTAGTAAATTCTGCAAGACAGACTTTCAGGAAAGGAGGTGGAATAAAAATGAGCTCCTAAATCTTAACCCCGGATTCAGGAAAATATATTCCTCAAACCATCGGACAAGAGGAGGTGGTGCTGGTCCTTCACGAGTCACTCTAATCTGTTCATAAAGCCTATATATAAAGTCTTAATATGTAGTATTTCACAATACTTCATGGTATTCTAATTAAATCATTTTTTGGAATCTTTGATCTCTCAGAACCTGACACATTGTAATTCTGAGACTCCAGGAAAGTGGCAGTTCTGTAAAATGTTGGCGCTGGAGACTAAATGCTCCCTGATAGTTTCACAACTAATTCACTTAACACACACACACACACACACACACACACACACACACATTACCCACAGTGACAGAGGGACAGAGTGACATCAGATGTATGATAGTTTTTTAATTTTCTATCATCCATATAGTGTTGTATAGTCATGAAACTATGCATATTTCCTTAGAATGACTTGTCTTCTATGTGTAAATTTTTTTTTAAGTGTTTAGAAGCTGCACTTAAAAAAATAAAAGACATTTACTGGTTACTTTTTTACTAATATTTTAAAAAATCACCACGACAAAACCATTCAAGCCATTCAAAATTCATCCGCACCTGTACTGTAAGATACATTCTTTAAACTGGTAAAAGAGGATGTGGTGCTGATCCTTCAAGTCACTCAAAACGTATCTGTCCATAAAGCCTATAAAGAATTATTCTTAATATACAGTTCACAATACTTCAGCTTGTTATTCTAATTAAGTGAATGTCATTTTATCAGTAAAATACATAAAATTCATATTATTTTTCTTTGAAAGATTTCTATAAATGATTTAAATCATACTTGTTTCTACAATAATTATTTAAAAGTAATCCTATAGCTCCATCTGGTGGCCATTATTGGTACTAAGAATTGCAAGCTTGATTTATATGTTATGATAGTTTTAAATTTATGCTGGCTCTTGAAAATGATAAAGCTATGAAACTTACTGTGCTTCCTTCAAATGATGACTTCTACGTATATAAAAAATTATGAAGAGTTGGAATTAAAAATTTTAAAGATATAGTAAAATTACTATTGTATTTTTTTTTATGTTACTTTAATAAATCGCTATGGCCACACCATTTAAGGTATCCTAAACCCATTCGCAATTTAACATCTTCAGTATATGGCTTCATGTTAAAACAGTTTGGTGTGAACTACTTGTGTCTTCTTGGAGGAGAATGAATTCATTTACAGGCTGAGTTTATCATAAATCCACAATAACATTTATGAGTTCTTTATCAATCAGTGTTGTTGTTTGTTTATTTTTATTTTATTTTTTTCATAGGAAGATAACTGACCCTTTACTCTCCTTTTTAATAAATGTGCTTATAAACCAAGAACAAGCTATTTATAGCTGTATTTATAAACTGCTTACTACTGACTATTAATATTGGGACAAGGCTTTATGAAGCATGAACTGACTATTTACTAATGAGTGCAGTTATTATAAAGTGTTATCAATGCATTTGCTAATCTTAACAAATTAGACATTATTTTACAGTGTTATCAAATCCCTTAAATGATTTGTAAGTGTTTTGTAATGATTTTATTGACCTAAAAGCATTTGTGAAAGTTCTGCTTGCATTAGAGCTTAGTCTTGATCTGTGAGCTGAACAGATTTACTGTTACATCCATGAGATTATGTAAATTCAAATAAATATCATGTTACAGGATGTCAGAGGTCAGTATCAAATTAGTTTGAAATTATTATTTGCAGCACAAATAAGGTTTTTTAGGATTTTTAAAAATCCCTAAAACTGTCAGAAAAGGATAAGGCCTAAGATTTCTATGTGAGTGGCTAAATTTGTTTGTTTTTATAACTATAATGCATAAACTATGAAACTATACAAAATGTATAAAAAAGTACAAGTTATTCTTTTCCAATGTTTTTAATTTATTTAATTTTTTTTTTTTTTTTTTTTTTTTTGGATTTACATTTTAAAAAATTAGCCTACGGCGATCATTCTAAACATCTTGAATAAAACCTGTCAATATTTATTATAGACCACTATAACTGTGTATAATCTAACAAACAAGTTTATTATGAAAATAAAAGCGTGTACACCAGATAACTTGGACGATAAAGAAATTGCTAACAATAGTATAAAAGAGCATGTTTTAAGTTTTTAGGCGTTTAGATGCAGAAATGGACAAATCAAATGTAAAATAAAATGTAATTGATTTAATTAAATATAGATTAAGTCTTGTTAGAGCAAAATAATAAATAAATACGTACACACATTAAAAAAGCAGCCAAGATGAATGAGTTTAATTTTTTTATATAGATTAAAATTGAAGACAGAAGCAGCTGGTATATGCGGTCACTTAATATTAAAATCCAGTAGATCCACTTCTGATTTATTTCTCAACAGTTTATGTTCACGTGGCTGTTTTCGTTTATATTAGCCAAGCTATTATGTATTTTGAAATAATCTTGTCCGTGATGTGTTCGTTCTTACGACGAAAGACAGAAACCTGCAGCTCGAGAGATATATGTTATTCTGCCAGTCGCGCTTTCAAATAGTCTTGCACACTTAAACGGGTCACAAACACCTGCATTTAGCTCGTGTTGTGTTATAATGGATGTATTGTGTGCATTTATGGCAATAATTTATTTTAAAAAGCTCTTAAACAAGAATAAATTCGTTTGTTTTGAGCTCTGAGACACTGTGCGCGCTGATCGGAGGCAGTGATTTCAGATAGGCAGCCGCAAATATTTCATTTTCACACAAACAGTTCAAAAACATCTTAATTTAGCTCTTGGTGTGCTCTAATTGGTGAATTGTGTGATATCGCTGCAATACTTTATTTTTAATAGCTATAAAACAAGAATAAACTCGTTTTTTCTGAGCTCATCATTCCACACGCTCCTGCTCAGAGCGGTGATTCATCTCTCGTGTTTCTCACGTATCACTGACCACACATCAATTATTAATGAGCCCTGACCTGATAATAATCATATATGTTGGTTTAGCTTGTCACTGTGAATTAAATCCAAGTATTTATTTGTATTTTAACCGATTTAAAATCGAAACCAAAAGACAGTCTCCTCCCTTTTTTATTCCGGTAACTGCACCTGTAGGGGCGCTATTTCTCTCAGACAATGGAAGTCTAAGCACACACACTCAAACAGATGGACAGAGTGAGATGAGATGTCTGACAGTTTTTTAATTTTCTGTTATCCATACAGTGTTGTAAAGTCATGAAACTATGCATATTTACTCAGAATAACTTTTTTTCTGTATGAAAAAAGGTTTTGAAGTGTTTGGAATTTAAAAATGCAGGAAAATTAATAATTCCATCTTTATTGTCATTTAAAAAAATCACCACGACAAAACCATCCAAGCTATCCAAAACCCATTCACAATTTAAGTTCCTCAATGTTTTTTCAACATGTAGACCAAGTTTGGTGTGTATAGTGTTACTCTCCTCTGAGCAGTATGCATTAATTCACGGCTAAATGTAAAAAATAATCCACATTCAAATCAAAATAGCCGACTTCCTGTTGGTCGTAGCTGATGACTGTGAATTAGAAAGTTGTCCGTCTTGATAAGAACAATTTTTGTACTGAGTTTGGTGTCTGTAGCTAAAACTAACCCCCCCACTTTTGACAAAAGGTGGCGCTATAGAGTGCCTCTTCCACGCCCTCTTATGAACTTTTGCCAGTGTCTAGCTGTCACTAATACTGATATGTGTTCTGAGTTTGATGAAATTCTAAGCATGTTATATGCCTCAAAATCACCTGAGAAGTATTCCAGTTTGACATGTTGCCACGGCAACAATTTTTTAGATATCAATATCCCCCTTGCAGATTTATATCAGCTGTGTTTTAACATTATTCTGATGAAGTTTGAAGCAAATCGAGTAATAATAAGATGCTGAAATCAAATCATTTTGAAAATGACACACTTCCTTCTGCCAGTTGGTGGCGCTATAACTTTGACTCCTAATAGTCACATATATGCGATCGACATCATACAACGAATAATCTGATGAAGTTTGATTAAAATCAGGAAATGTATGTGGATGGTATTAGACACTTCCTGTTTCTAATTTCTCGCCATAATTTCAACGCCTCGCCACGAGCAAACCGTTCGAGATATCAAAAATCCCCTGGCAATTTTTCATCCCCAGTGTCTTGAGATCATGTTGACCGAGTTTGGCGGCAATCGAGAAAAAAACCTATGACAAGTATTTCAAATTCCAGAGCATGCGCTTTTTACATAACTCTAAATAGCTGACTTCCTGTTGGGCGGAGCCTATGACATGCAATACGAAAGTTGTTCGGCACGATGAGATCTATATGTGTACTGAGTTTCATATGAATATGTGCAAGTATGTGTGAGCTATACATCAACATTTCTGACTGTGTTCCAGGGGGCGCCGTAGAGCCCCTGTGCCACGCCCGGGTCCCAGCCTCTGCAGGCTCCTAAAGGCCACAGATTCCAAAGTGTGCGCAAATTTTCAAGAGTTTTTGAGTATGTTAAGGACCCCAAAAGCCCCCACAACTTTGACGAAAAATTTGAATACTTAACCCTAAATAGCCAACTTCCTGTTGGGCGGAGCCCATGATATGCAATACAAAAGTTGTTTGGATTGATGAGATTTATATGTGTACCGAGTTTCATACGTCTACGAGCAAGAATGTATGATATATGGCCCTCCATATTCCAGGGGGCGCTGTAGAGCCCCTGTGCCACGCCCGTGTATCAGTCTCTGCCCGGCCCTAATGGCCGCAGGTTCCAATCTGTGTGCCAATTTTCAAGACTTTTTAAGCACGTTAAGGGCCCCAAAAGCCCCCGAGACGTTGGAAAAAAAAAATAATAATAATAATAATAATAATAATAATAATAAAAAATAATCCTAAGGAAAACAATAGGCCTCTCGCCCTTTGGGCTTGAGCCCTAATAATAAACGGAGCAATTCCAAGAGGGTCCTCACACCATCGGTGCTCGGGCCCTAAAAATGTAAACAATTAAAAAATAAAAAATATTTTTTAAAATGTAAAAAACAATATATAATTTTACAATGAGATTTTTTTTAATTATATTAAAATATTAAACCAAATTCTTAATGATCCTAAAAAACAATATATAATTTATTCTTCCTTTTTTTTTTTTTTTTTGTGGAATTGACTATATAAAGCTAGTATTTAGTCCCTGACCTACTTCTAGTAAACATCAGGTTTCTGAAGACTGCAGGTGGCAGAACACAGTACCTTACTGTACAAAAGACAAATGTTCTCAACATGACAGACTGTGTCAATGATTTATTCAGACGGAACAACACAGCCTGATTCATGCCTGAAATAGCTGACCCACTTCTACAGAACATCAGAAAGCTTCAGAAGACAAACGGAAACGTACCACAGCAGCAAAGTAGATGGGCATGAGCGGATGGCAGGCCAGGAAGAAGTCATACAACCGAACCACATGACGGAAATCTGACAGCACGTGTCCGAACCAGGTGATGAGCCAGCTGAGCGCGAAAATAGTGCCCACCTCGGCTCTGCAGACGAAATATAGACATTTATCTCAAAATATACAAGCCAATAAAGAATCATGCTTTCAAGAGATGATGTTCAAGTTACAGAAGGATGAATGTGGTAAAAAAATTAAATAAAAAAACACGCAGACAAACATAAAACCAGGTGTCCTCACTGCTGCATGAAGTCGTACACTTCAGGGTTGACTCTCTCGATGATGGGCATCAGGTAGTTCAGGATGTGTTTGGTGTTGTCCATAGTGGGGTCCATAAAGTCCCTGTCAAGTAGATGAATGGATGAAAAATATCAAGCAGATATTAAAAACAAAAAATATATACTGTATCTATAATACAGTAAATGACGCAATTATTTTTATTTTCAGAATAAATGCAGAATAAATGCTCATACAAGCAATGTATAAATAAAATATGTATAAATATTTTAAAATGAAATTATATTACTATTTAATAATAATAAAAATATATTTTTACAGTGATTACCTTATTTCAAACAAAAAGGAAATCTAATGTAATTAATATAATTAAATTATATTTAATATATTGTTTGTACGTTAAATTGAATAATATTTAAATAATAATAATAATAATATATATTTAAAATTACAGTAATAAGGAGATTTTGTCAAAGGTAATTGTGCTCGACTATCTTGTGCATAAATATTTAAAATGTTAAATATTTAATAATAATGATAATAATAATGAATAAAAAAGGAATTATAATTAATAAATTCTAAGTTAATATAATATTTATAATAATTATATATTCAAATTATTTTTTTTCTTGGAAATAACTGCGCTTCATTATTGAGAAGAAATAAATGTTGTATAAATATTTAAAAATGTAAATAACAAAAATACATAAAAATATCGATTAAAGTAAATATAAAGATAATAAAAAAATTATGAATATTAATATATATATATATATATATATATATATATATATATATATATATATATATATATATATATATATATTACATTACAGTAATCAAAATGCAAATTTTTGTTTGGGGGGGATTGTGGTGAATTTTGCTGAATGTCAAAAAAAAAAAAAATCTCATTAAAAATGAAATCAAGTAAAACGTGAGTGGTTAAGTGCATCTCTTCTTGTCTGTGTGCTGCTGGTGCACCTGAGGTGGTGAGTGGAGAGTTTCTCCACCAGGGCAGTGGCGAGTCGTTCCCCCAGCACCAGCAGGAAGGTCACCACGATGTCATGGTATCCCTGATAGTAGTGCAGCTGTGGGTTTTTGACCAGCACCCGCAGGATAATATCGGTCAGCTCCTCCTGAAGGCCTTCGCGCTGCTCGGCTGGCATCCCTGCGTCACAAACACAGAGCAGCTTAGACACGACTGAGAGCGGCTGAAGAGCCCAGGAGGAGGCGCTGCTCACCTGGAGGGAAGCGCCGCAGGGATCTCTGAACATCCAGAAGCACCTGCGTGAAGTCCTTGTTATTGTCTCGATCCACCGGCTCTGCAAACAAACACCAGATTTACACCTACACTACATAGGCATGCTATTTTCTCTCTCGCTTTATCAGAATAAATTAAAGTCCATATAATAAATATGTAAATGAAAGTAATATTAAAAAATTTAAATAAATAATATAATTAAAGAATGTTTGATAAAGTACATGAAAATTATATATATTCATTAGTAAATAATAATATATGTATAACATTACAGTAATGGGAAGTAGTTTTTTTTTTTTTTAAAGGTAATTGCATATAAATGTGTATTAATATTTTACATTTTAAATAATAATTTATATAATTAAATTACATGTAAGTATTTATAGAGTAAATCTAATCATATCTAAATAATAATTATTTCAATAATAATAATTATTCTTTTATTTAATAATATTTAACCATTTTTTAAGTATTATTATTATTATATTTTCCAAATTACAACGAAGAAAATGCGATTTTCTCTTGAATTTATGGAATTATATGGAGATTATGTTTAAAAACAATTTATTTTACATTACAGTGATGAAAATGTATTATTGTGAAGTTAAAAAAGACTGAAATATATAAATATTAAATAACAAAATGAAATTCTATTAATAAATAATTTGTATATTTGTATTTTATTTAATATTAACAATAATAATTGTTTCACATTTCAGTGATAAATAAAGTTTTTTTGTGAGTCTACTGCACTTAGTTATCTAGAACAAATAAAAGATGTTTAAATATTAAAAACAAAAATTTAAAATAACAATTAAATTCAAATTAATAAATAAAAAATAGATTGCATTTTTCACATTATACTGATGAAAATTTGACTTTTTTTTCGTTTGAGATAACTGCACTTGATTATCTTGAACATAAATAAGGCGTATCAATATTTTAAAAATTATTAAAATAATATACTTAAGTCATAATGAAAAGTAGACTATATTTAACAATTAAATACAAATATTTTCTTACATTATAGAGGTGATTTTTTGTGTTGAAGATTTTTGTTGAAGTTGTGATTGATTACCTTGAACATGAATAAAAGATGTTTAAATATTTTGAAAATGTAATCATGTTTAATGCAATTAATAATATTTAATAATTATACAATGACTATAGTTAATAAATAATAATATATATATATATATATATATATATTTTTTTTTTTTTTTCACATTACAGAGATGAGAATGAGGTGTTTTGTTGTAGGAGACTACATTAAAGTATGTTAGTGAATGTACGTCTTGTCCAGAAGGTGACCGTGCTCTCTCTCTCACCGAGCTGCTCAGGTATGTCGTCTTCAGACACGTTGAGCAGTCTGGGCCACACCTGCCGGCGGATCTCGTCGTTCAGCAGACCTCCTTCACTGATGGCCATGCGTCTCAGAGCGGCCACGTCCACGGGCCTCGTCTTCAGCACCTGCCAGATCTCCGTCGTCTTCCTCTTCCGTCTGGACTCTGCATCTGTCAACATGACGAGCCGCTCAACACCTGAACACCGACCGATCACGGCCTACAAGCACTTCGGCAGAAGAGTTCACCGGAGACCGAGAAGCTGACTGACATCTTTCACCTCTGCTCTTTATTTGTGCAAGTGGTTTTTGATTTCTCAACAGCCATTCCCAGAGGAACGGCACATTTACAAGGCTTGATATTGTTCAGAAAGGAACTATTTTTGCCTGGCACACAAACTGCAGTCACGTCCCAGACATCTGACGCGGTTTGTGTTAGAGATTTACACTACATAATGAGTGCACAACAAATCCTGCAAAACTGTTCTGAATAGTGCTTAAGATTCGATATAATGAGCACAACACCTTTAGATGCAAAAATTACTCACAGGAAACTCCCACAGAAATATTTAAAGGATTATGAGACAGAAATGAATCACTCTCACACCCGGCAAAAAAAAGTATCTATAAATGCAGAAATATATTTATTCATATACATTATTCATATTTATTTACATTTATTAATTTCTAAAATCCCCCAAATTTCTATAAATTTTATATATATATATATGCATAGAATGTATATAGAAATCTATATGAATATATACAGTAGACGTATATTACACACAGAATATATGTGTGTATATATATACACACACACAAACACACAAACACACAGACACACACTTATTTATAGCAAGATAGATAAAGATATTAATTTCTATACATTATATATTTATTAATAAACACGTATATATTAATGTGGGTGTGAGTATATATAATATTTAATATTCTTAAATGCATTTACCTAGCAGTAAACAAAGTATTATAGTATTTCTGTATATATACGTTTACTTAGCTATTGTATTTATACATATTGAATGTTCTTATATAGCTACTTGTAACTTCTTGTTTCATACGTATTAATATACAGCACAGATCAAAACTCCTTTTTCAATCCCATTAATTGTTTATCAAACTCTAAATGTACTTGAGTAAAAGCTGTAATGTTTAATCTCAGTCGATGAGACGCACCTTGTGTTCCGAGTCCGTTGAGCGGAGAAGAAGCTCCGAGACTCCGAGACTTCCTCCGGTTCATTGTGTCGTTGAGTCCAGCTGCTGCTACATCGCTTGATCTCTCTGAGAGCAGAACAGACTGACAGATGAAGGCCACATCTTCTCCTTCAGGCCCGCGTTAGCTGCAGAAACCACTCGTGTCACAGGAACAGCGTCCGTCTCTCCGGTCTGCGTCACTCATGACACGCGCTCTACATCGGTGTGCACCGCCGAACCGAACCGAGCCGAGCCGGAGCGAAGCGGCGTCTCTGCGGCTCCTTTGTGTTGTTTCACGGGAAGCTCTTCAGAGGCTCCAGTTGTAGCATCATCTGGGTTGATGTTTACGTGTGAGTGAAGGATTCTGGGAGTTGTAGTTTCATTAGTGCACGAGAAAGGCGACGTCTTAGCAACCCTTTAAAAAAACGGTAAACACGTAAAAGTATTAAATATAACGTAGTGCTGTTAAACGAGTAATCGCATCCAAAATAAACGTTTTTGTGTGTGTACTGTGTATATTTAGTATTTATAATGCATTATTATGCATAAATACACACATTTATACATAAAAATGTTATGCTTTCATATTTCATATATTATGTAATATAATTTTTTATTGAATATAAATATATACATTTTTATATTTTCAATATATAATGTATGAGCGTGTGTTTTTATATACATAATAAATATGAACAACACACACAAATATATTATGCAAACAAAATGTTTTATTTTGGATGCGATTAATTGAGATATAGTACAAATTTTGTGATTAAAATAATTTTTTAAAAGATCGTTTTATCATTCAGTCAAGTGCAGTAGGCCAGTTGTAAGCGCTCTGTGATATACATATATATATTTTTTGAATCGTTTAGACTTTTATTTTGAAAATGTCGTTTTAAAAATATCTTGTACGTACTGTCCCTCCGCGCTTTCCGTATGTTTTCGAGACGCCTGTCATGTGAATCCAGGGACTGCCAAAACATTTGGAGAAAATTGACTTTATCAAATGAACGTATTTTATTTTCGTTCACAATAAATAGCCGAGATGCTCTCTCGTTTATTAAAAGAACACCAAGCGAAACAAAACGAAAGGAAAGAATTACAAGGTTTGTGTTTCTGTGGATCTCTACCGACTAGCACTTATAGGCCCTTTGATTAAAATGTCAAGATAAAGATGCATCTTAATATTTGTACGTAAAAATGTATTTAAGAAAAGATGGAGCTGATATATTGTTATTAGTAATACAATTCGTTATTCATTTTCATTCGAGTCGCAAATTCTTCTTAATAGGCTTATTTCCTTAATTTAGTCACGGCCACCGCTTGTATTTTACGTTAGACTACAGAAATAAGTCAATTATTCTTGCAATTAATTAACTTCATTAACTGTGAATGAATAAATTATTATTTTGCAAAGATTGAAAAGTGGTGTACACACATTTACATGCATTTGTGTGTGTGTGTGTGTGTGTGTGTGTGTGTGTGTGTGTGTGTGTGTGTGTGTGTATATATATATATATATATATATATATATATATATATATACACACACACACACACACACACACACACACACACACATGATGAATATATACAGTATAAACACGTATTATGTAAACAAAAGCATTTATGTTGGCTGCGATTAATCGTGATTAATCCTAATATATGTATTTCATTACTTGAAATTGTCAACCCCCCAAAACAAATCAAAACAAAATCACATGATATGAAATTACTGATTTTTAAAATTATTATTTTTTATATGCTTCTATATGCTTCTTAAAATGCTTCTATATGGTTCAGAAAGACGGAGGCGAGAGGCTATAGCAGCTGCAACATGTTTAACAGAAGCCCTGGTGGATCATCTCAATGTAGGGTGAGACTATAGTTTTATATGTTTGTAAAGGTACTCTAACAGGATTATATAATCAGTTCATGTGATCACTTTGGTCATAATCCCAGTCTCTGTGTGAACATTATGATGAAATTCTGAGAAAGCAGATTAGAGTTGCATGGTTGGATGCAACAGAGAATTGTTCTTGGAATAGACAGATTTTATGCAAACAGAATAGTTCACCCATTAATAAAAAATACTGAGCATCTACTCACCCTCGGGCCATCCAAGATGCAGCTGAGTTTCTTTCTACATCAGAACAGATCTGGGGAAATTTAGCATCACATCTGTTCTTCACCAGTGGATCCTCTGCAGTGAATGGGTGCCATCAGAATCCAAAACAGTGTGTCAATTAACATCTTGCGAAGAGAAAAGGTATTAACTGATGGACTGGAGTTGGATAAGTGTGGATTACTATAGCCATTTAGACTCATTCTGATGGCACCCATCCACTGCAGAGGAATGCAAGTGATGTGATGCAAAATTTCTCCAAACCTGATGAAAAAACAAACTCGCCTACATCTTAGCACATTTTTGAGATTTTCATTTTGGGCGAACTATTCCTTTAAGCCATTGTAATGTATAAGTACATCTGTTCAGGGTGGCGCAGGCGTACGTCAACCAACGCAAGCTGGACCATGAGGTGAAGACGCTGCAGGTTCAGGCCAATCAGTTTGCCAAGCAGACGGCCCAGTGGATCAACATGGTTGAGAACTTCAACCAGGCTTTAAAAGTACTCAATCTCTTTTATATATTGATTCATGTGTGAATTTAGTGTTGCAACTGGTCAACTGTGCAGATGTAATGAGAGCTCATTCCTGTACAGGAAATCGGAGATGTGGAGAACTGGGCAAGAAGTATCGAGATGGACATGCGGACGATTGCGACAGCTCTGGAGTACGTGCACAAAAGCCCGGTTCAGCCCACATCCTCATGAGTGGATGGACTCTGATGCTCCAAAATGAACAGAAACGCCAGATGTTGGTGAAACTTGGACACTTGAGACTTCTGTGTCTCATTTATTCCAGTAAATATTTGCTGGAACAGCTGTTTATTTCTGATTTGGTTCATTTTTATTGTACATAATATGCTTGTATAATAAAAAATATCTATAGTGCTATAACTGCTGCGGTGGAGCATTTTATATCACATTTTAACTCCAAAAGTTCACCTGCACAGAAACACTGTCCTGCTTCTTACTTCATACAAACAGTTTTGACCAACATTTGACAAGTGTTTTCCATTCGGTCTCAGAAATTAACATATAGTAGCAACCAGGGTTACACGATTTTCCTGCCCCTTTTATAGATGTAACCGTGAGCTAAAATAGATTTAATACGTTTTTGTGGGATTTCACAGTTTGTTAATTAATTTTTACTGAACCCGTGTTAAGCCGTGCACGCACTGTGACGCTACATAATCCACATTTACGACAAGGGCTTTCAGCCTCAGGATTAACATAAGGGGACAGAGTAACATGTAAAACTAAGAAAATGGAAAGCAAGAACAGAATGTGGCTGGTTTAAATCCAGATTTTACATGTTGGCCCCATGGGACTGCATAAAAT
Source organism: Carassius gibelio (assembly GCF_023724105.1). Classification (NCBI taxonomy): domain Eukaryota; kingdom Metazoa; phylum Chordata; class Actinopteri; order Cypriniformes; family Cyprinidae; genus Carassius; species Carassius gibelio. Next base: position 20,812,484 of record NC_068417.1, on the reverse strand, counting down.
GGTTATAGGTCTATAAGATTATTTTTTACCATTTTTGATAGATGGATGTGAATCCAATTCAGAACTAAATTCAGTTCCAATTTACTATGTCCCGAGCAGAGCAAGGAAATCTTTATTAAATTAGTTGTAAAAATATAAAAGCCTATTTGGTTTGGTCTGGTTCTGTGATCCAAGGTTCACACCGGGGCCGGAGAAGGGAAAACATTCTCACCAGACCCTGAGGAAGACATAATTCTCCAGAAGTTTTCATTATACAAGTGACTGCTGGGAAATTGAGACCATTTTACCAATTGCACAGAGACCTTTACGATATATAATTGTATATTCTAATTTCTAACTATTATTGTTTCTTTTTAAATAAGTACTCATATTTAATGTAGTCTCTCCATTATTAGGAGGCCATAAAAACTTCATATAATCATCTGAACAAAAATAGAAATTGTTTAAAACTACTGTAGTGTCCCAGTCTGGCATCACTGGATGCTCCTGTCATTGCCTAAGTGTCCTGTCAACCTCCCAAAAACCGATTCGATTAACCTAAAAATAAAGCGAATTGGCATATTTCTCCTCAAAAGTTCCTCCCAGCCCAGCTATTTGTGGCTCACGCTTACACAAGCCACACACAAAAAAAGGCCTAACAGCAATACAGTGGGATTGGAGATTAGAAATTGTGGCTCTGGCTGATAGAATCAGCTTTAGGGATAAAGACGCAGACCCACTTCAGATCACTCACCAAACACGTTCAGGACCTCCAGCTCCAGAGCCAAGAAGGGAAAAGGTAACTCTGATAACTGACGACTTTATCTGATAGAAGAAGAATTTCTTGTTTTTATCCTCAATGACAGTGAATTCATATGTATTTAAATGTGTATGTTTAAATAAGTATTTATTCACCAAAAAAAGGGTATTGTATTTGAAAACGTTTTACTTGCAAACATGTGAAATGTAATTATCTTGAATTATTAATCAGGTTAGTGTGAGTATTAATTTGATGTACTACGATATTTGTTAAAATAATTGACTTCTCTTTTGCTAATACATATTCTTATTTTTCGGGACTATGATATGATTGGTTTAGAAGTTTTGGTTATTTCCACTTAGATTCTTTAGCAATGTCAAATCATCTGGAAATTAGTTGCAAAGTATTGTATATATACAAATTTATGCAATTCGTATCAGAAAGCAGATTAATAATTATTTGATAAAGCCCTGTTTGTTTCAATAATTAATTAGCGTACATACCTCAAAGCTTAATGTGCATATAGGAGCTCAAATGGATGGTTTTGTCTTATTGGTTGCATTGTAGCGGAGAGATGAATCCTCAGCCTTTCTCTTTACTAATTAGTCGCTGTAGCTAATAGGGTTTGTGTTTCGGTTTTACTGGGTTTTCAATTTAACAGCATTCTCTAAACCGTTACGCTGATACCAAGGCTCCCTTTGTTTCATAAGAGCCTTAGCTCAAGATTTCTCATGTGCTCTGAAAAACAACAGTGTTACTCATGTTAGCGCCCTGTGACTGCATAATCTAGAACCAAGAGGAGCAGTGCGCACGGGTCAATAATGTTCGATAAGCCTCCAAAGACGTCATTACAACATACAGGTCTTACCAGTTCCGAGTCAGTTTGTGGAATTTTTTTTTTTTTTAGTGGTAGTTCACAATACCTTTTTGAACTGGTTTTTGTTGGAGTTTGGGATTGCATCCTGACGCTTCATAATTACACCTGCATTGTTGTGTTTTTTCTTTCTTTTACGTCATTGGCATTCTACCAAAAAGCAACTGTTTACAAAACATCTTTCGCAGAATCACTCAGGCGGCAGAAACGATGTACGAGTACTTGAGGTAAGAATGTGTCTGATTAAAATCAAAACACAAAGCAAACAAACTAAAGACTACATAGAGTTTGTATGCATTTTGTGCTTACAGTAACAATTGCACGTGCACATATGTCTTGGGTGCGTTTGTGCTGCTATGGGTTCTGGTGTGGTTCTACCGGGACAACTTGGAGATCACCAAGGTCTCGGAGAAACACGTTTTTGTGACCGGTTGCGACTCTGGGTTCGGATACCTACTGTGCAAGCGGCTGGACAAACGTGGTTTCCGCGTCCTAGCCGGGTGTTTCACGGAAAAGGGTGCAGAAGATCTGAAGAGCGCGACAGGACCTTACCTGAAGACCTGCATCTTGGACGTGACCAGCACGGCCAGCATTCAGAAGGCTTTGGAATGGACCAAAAAAGAAGTTGGAGATAAAGGTTTGTTTCAGTTGAGACCTCAAAGTGTGATTTAGAAACAATTGTGACATCATTGTTCCCAACTTTCTAGGACTTTGGGGTCTGGTGAACAACGCAGGACGCTCCCTTCCCATGGGTCCGTCAGAGTGGATGAAAATCGAAGACTTCCAAAGCACGCTTAAAGTCAACATGACTGGCATGATCGAGATGACCATGGACTTCTTGCCTCTTGTCAAAAAGGCCCGTGGACGACTGGTGAATGTGGCGTCAGTTTTGGGAAGAGTGGCAGCTAACGGCGGAGGATACTGCATCTCAAAGTTCGCAGTGGAAAGCTTCTCTGATTGTCTCAGGTATCACACTACAATCAAAACTTAGTTGTTGTCTTTTTTTTTCAGCAGTTTTGACTTTTGAAACCACCTCTACGTTTTTTCTTCATAGAATACCTTTTGATGTAATTTCAGGAGGGATATCCAAAATTTTGGGGTCAATGTGTGCATCATTGAACCTGGTTTCTTCAAGACTCAGGTGACCAGCTTAGAGCCCATCGAGAGGGAACTTCATCGCCTCTGGAACCAGCTGACCCCTGAAGTGAAGGAGAGCTATGGAGACAAATACTTGGATAAATGTATGCTATTTACGCCAACAACTACTTTTCTCAATTTCTCCATTCTCTTACAATAGTCTTGACAATAAACCTTTTATAATGCAACAGAAAAAAACATTTTTGGTTTCCCAAAGAATCTTTCAGTGAACAATTGTTAAAAGCACCACAGTGTGAAGAACATATAATAACCTTTTTCCACTATAAGAACCTTTCATGCATTGAAAAGTTTCCATGTTAAAGGTTCTTTACTGAATCATAATGACGTACATTCATTTTTAAGAGTATAGTCTATTTAGACACTCTTTGTCTCTCCAGACATCAATATCCAGAGGCTGATCATGAACACCATATGCGATTCTGACCTCAGTAAAGTGACCAACTGCATGGAACATGCCCTGCTGGCCGTCCACCCAAGAACACGCTACAGCGCAGGCTGGGACGCCAAGCTCTTGTGGATTCCCTTGTCTTACATGCCTGCTTGTGTTGTAGATATCGCGCTGAAGCTGGTGTTGCCAAAGCCTGCAAAAAGTGTCTAGATTTGGAAGTAATCTTAGGCCACATATGTTTAACTCTTATCTTTCATTTCCCTCTTATGATACACTATAGATACTTTATTTTGGGGTCTTACTAATGGCGCTTTTCCACTGCCTGTTATGGCATGGTATGGTTCACTTTTGGGGGGTTTTCTACTGGATACAGCACCTGGTAAGTTTTTTAGTACCACCTCGGGTTCCAAGTAAACCGTACCGTTACCAAACATGATTCTTAAACTGATCACTGATTGGCTGGAGAGAATCGTCACTACCTGCGTCACAGAGACACAACAGGACCATTGCCAGCGAAAGAGATCGAACGTAACTGTTTTGAACGAGTGCACCTTTTTTTTTTAACAACCCCAAAAATGGTTGTTTCGTTGTCAGTTGAGGACGTTCAGGTTTTCTTCTCATTGATAGCAGAGGAGCGGAGATTGGGAGAGTGAGAGCTAGATGGGACAACACGTAATGACAATTTTTTTCAACAAATAATAATAATGCTGACAAATAATGCTACAGATCAGATTAGTATTTATGGTACTGTAAGGGGTAGGTGTACAAGTTAATATTTTATTAATACCTTATTTATATCATGATGAAAGCAAAATCACTTTTCGCTATCGCACTTTCCGCTTTATCGCAATAAACTGAAGGTAGCAAAATCTGACAAGGTAGCACAAATCGTCAAAACAAACAGAATAATCACACCCACTCTAAAGCGGTACTAAACTGCAGTGGAAACGCACACCGAGCCATGCTGTGCCATACTGAACCATGCCAAGCCGAGTCGTACCAAGCAGTGGAAATGTGCTAATAGTAACTAGAGTTTATAAACACTGTGAATTTAATAGTGCATTAATGATGCAAAGTTATCTGGTAACTTAACATTATCAGTAATTTTGTATATTTATGAACCATTATACATAGTTACAATGTGCCTTGAAACTGCATCACCAGTTTTGCCTGTTGGTCATCTAATGTAGATGTGTTGCTAAAGTGCCACCTACTTTGAGTTTTGGCGTTATATTTGTACGAAACTGTCAGAATTACTGTTTTAAGGGGAAATTGAGTTAATATAACTGTATAAACATGATTCAATAAATGTTATAAGAACATTTTCTGTGCACGAATCTCTTCACAGAAAGAAAGAAAAACTGCTTAAATCAGCATGCTGGTTTACTGTTTCAAGCTGAACTCGCCATAAAACTTTTTGGTTTAAGCACTTTTCGTTTTTGATGTTATTGTTTTTTTTTCAGTAGGACAGCTAGCATACTCTTTAAAAGTCCTGAGATAATATACTTAAAATGTATCATATTTATTTACTTAAAATCCTTCTTAGAGAAACATTAATCATTCATTAAATGTTATTAAAAGTTATTCATTAAAAGTTTGTTCTGTGCTATGATGATTTGAATGAAATGTAGGCTATAAGCTTTATAAACATTTCAAAACATGCTGTCTAACGTCATGGCATGAAGTCACTCCTCCCCTCGTTGCTTTAACAGTAAAGTTATAGTTATCTAGTAATCCGTGACAGTGGACTTGCCCTCAGTGTTGATAAAGTGCCTCTGGCGTTCCACCGGCTTCCACGCGCACCTGTTCATGCGCCTCAAAACAAACAGCCGCGCGAGACTCTGGACACCGTTATTTGAGACACGGAATAGATTGAATTCCCGTTTTAACGCTTTAAACTTTAGATTTTGTCTAATGATGATATCTTTCAGGACCCTACGACTGACTAACGTCGGAGTTGTTGGTTTACTGGCGAAAGACATCGCAAAAAGCAGCTCAACATGTCAGAACGTGACGCGGAGGTCGTTCAGTTTATCTTCGCGCATTCACGCGAGTCAAGAATTTATCGCTCGTGCATCCGCGGATCTACCTACTTCGAAAAAGTGAGTAACTTGTAGGATAAATGAAATCGTATATAAAAACAATAATGCATACTTAAATGTTTGATAAATATGCTAATAAACTGAAATACCTGAACTACAATATGTCTGGGGTTGGCATATGTCTAATTTTGTTTTATTAAAACAGACACATGACCAATAAAGGTCTGTTCTCTGGAGTAGAAGACATGCTTTTCTACACTATAACTGAAGGAGCAGAAAAAGTTCCTGTGTCTCATTTCATTGCTGTGAGTTTTTTTTTTTTTTTTTTTCATTTACATATACACACAAGTTTTAACTGGATTTTTAAATCTTTGCACTAGCAGTTTTCCAAGTCTACTAGCTGTATAATATCACTGTATATGGGCAACAGTGGGGAGGTCCTACATTTACTCAGTGGCATGCTGTGTGCTCAGTTACTATCATCAACCCCCTATGTTTCCTGAAATCTGATTCGGTCATGAAAAGTCTGGGACAAAACACACAAACGTTTATCCAGACTTTGTGGAACCGGTTTGTGTCATCAGTATGTAATCATTAATAAGGAAAATCAATAAACAGTATAATATAAATGAGATGCTTTTTTTTATTAGATTTAAATCTTCAGTTTGCCAGAAGGTTGATTTTTGTTTTGTTTATGTTTGATTATTGTTTATTCATAGTCTTGTTTTTTTCACATTTATCAGTGTTTAATGTTTGCGCAACAAATGCATTGCACAACGGCATTACTCAAAGTAAATTTGTGAATGATTGTGAAAAGACAGAACAGTATCTTTCCGTCTTACAGGCAGTGAAAAGCACCGGCCTTCTGACCTCTGACCCCAGATTGCGCGACTGCATGGAAAAGATTCGCAAAGCTGTCCAGGAATCAGCCGGTGAAGTCATGATGGACCGTGAGCTGTTCCGAAAGTGAGTATTCGTTGAGGTCAGGCAATACAGATTCACAAACTTCCTGCAGAAAAGGAACTTGGTAGTTTACCGATTGCGAAGATTTCTAATATCGCGACAGGTGTGTGGGTGGCAACATAGTCCTGCTGAGTCTCGCTTTCAGACGGAAGTTTATCATTCCAGAATTTGAGGCATTTGTGGGTGTCATAAATGATATTTACTACACATCAAAACTGCAACACGATGGACAGGTAGGGATGTTTGTAATCCATTTCTCTCACTTATTTGTATAGCTACCTATTCAATCCTATAAACTTTTTTTAGGTTGCAAAATACATTCCCCATCTGACCAAGTTCAGTCCTAATCTTTGGGGTGTTTCTCTCTGCACAGTGGATGGACAAAGGTGAATATATAAATCTGACGCCAGTTTTTCTAAAATATCAAATTGTGTTTTTTTAAGTACCCTCTTTGATTTCAGACACTCAGTGGGAGACACAAAGGTGCCGTTCTGTTTGCAGTCATGCGTGAAGCCGCTTGAGTACGCCATCGCTGTACACGAGCACGGCACGGAGCGCATTCATCACTACGTAGGGAAGGAGCCCAGCGGATTCAAATTCAACAAACTCTCACTAGATGAAGAAAGTGGGTGGGAAAATTAATTTATTTACAATAATAACAATAATTTAATTCGTTAATTGAGCGGAGTGGTTTTTCTGTTCTTAGATAAACCTCATAATCCCATGGTCAATGCTGGAGCAATTGTCATCAGTTCACTTATTAAGGTATACATTTTTTTAAAAAATATATATTTTCTGGTGGATTTTTTTGGCGTCGAGTAGGTTTGTGTTAACAGTATTTTCTTGTTTGTCTGATTATCCGATCTGCACGACTCCCAAACAAACACTGATATACGCACATGTATTGGCATGCAGACAGGGCCAGAATGAGATTGATTTAATAAACCTATGACCCAGAATCCTGCTCTGTGTGGACAGACCCAGTGCAACTGCTGCACGTGTAGCAGACTGACCTTGTGAAGCTATGAGCAGCAGTATTACTGGTCTGGACTAAATCCAGTCTATTAAAAGTGCCCTTTACACTAGATGTATGTGACTTGTGCTTTCTAGGTTACCAGAGCTTTCAGTACAGCCTATTAAGGATAAAATTCATGAGTTTTGCTGAAATTTTACTGTTGTTTTTCTACAGCCAGGTGTCAACAAGGCCGAGAAGTTTGACTATGTAAGTTATAACCTGTGGAAAGTAGCCATTTAAAAAAAAGATAAATCAACCTTAATGTTTTTCAGAACTTCTATGATTATTTATTCCTTTAATGCAGCAAAAAGTAGACAATTGTCAAAATGAAAGTAAGGCTATTAAAATCCAAAAGTATAAACAAGAAGTGCATACGACTTTTCAGCAATATTTTAAAGTCATACAGTAGCTTTGTTTTAGGGAAAGACTGAAATTCTTTTCCACAGTTTTTATTCCTTGAAAATATAATCTTTTTAGGCATCTGTAAAATGTATGTTCTATAAAATGACTGTTTTCTATAGCAAGTCTATGGAGAAATGAATTGTCTTGAGTCACTTTCACAGGTGATGGAGTTTGTGAAGAAAATGACAGGCAGGGAGTATGTGGGCTTCAGCAACGCAACGTATGTTTTTCAATTTATCATTTTGCACAAGTTTTTGCACCTTGACATAAAAGGAACACTTTTTTTTTGAAAATAGGATAATTCGCCCAGTTTTAATAAATTGAGTTTTACAATTTTTGAATCCATTCAGCTGATCTCTTTGTCTGGGGATAGCATTTTTAGCATAGCTTGTTAGCATACATCATTGATTCCTATTAGACCAGTAGCATCGCACTCAAAAATGACTAAAGCGTTTCAGTGTTTTTCCTATTTAAGATAGACTCTTCTGTAGTTATATCGTGTACTAAGACCAGTGGAAAATTAAAAGTTGCGATTTTCTAGGCCGATATGATTAGGAACTAGACTTCAATTCCAGTGTTATAATCAAGGAACTGTCAAGAGTGAAGAGTCAAGTCTGAAATAGGAAAAATATCAATACTCTTTGGTCATTTTTGAATGCAATGCTACTGGTCTAATAGGATTCAATGATGTATGCTAAGCTATGCTAAAAGTGCTATCCCCAGACCCGGAGATCGGCTGAATGGATTCAAAAATGGTGATACTCAATTTATTAACTCTTGGGAAGTTGGAGAAAAAAGTGGAGCGTTCCTTTAAGTTTAATTTCCTTTTCAACAGGTTCCAGTCCGAGAAGGAGACAGGAGACAGAAACTACGCAATAGGATACTACCTAAAAGAGAAGAAAGTTTGTACTTTAGCATGCTTTAATTAAGCAAACTAAAAAGGTGTTGTTTATTCTATGCAAACACAACTATGACGTCCTTTTTACAGTGTTTTCCTGTAGGGGGGGATATGATAGACGCACTGGACTTTTATTTCCAGGTAGGCCAGTTGACATTTTTTCACTATTAAATCAGACATTTAATACTTCTGATAATCCCATCAGAATTTCCTTTCTGTCCCTCAAAGTTGTGCGCTATAGAGGTCACGTGCGAGTCTGGCAGTGTAATGGCTGCCACACTGGCTAACGGAGGCATCTGTCCAATCACAGGAGAGAGAGTCCTGAGCACCGAAGCCGTACGAAACACGCTGAGTCTCATGCACTCCTGCGGGATGTACGACTACTCGGGACAGTTCGCTTTCCATGTGCGTAAAAGGATTGTTTCTACACTGCTTGAATTGTATGACCTTTAAGAGTGAAAATTTATTAGGATTTTGTGTAGCCACTAGTTATTGAAAACTTTTATGCGATATGATACGAAGGACTTTTCTGATAGCTTTTTGTAACAAATTGTAATTATTTTAGTTGTACTGACACTTGTCATAGTAACGAACTATATGACTTTATTTACCAACACATGTCAGGTTGGATTACCTGCTAAATCTGGTGTGTCTGGCGCTGTTCTTCTGGTGGTGCCGAACGTGATGGGTGTCATGTGTTGGTCGCCCCCTGTGGACAAATTTGGGAACAGCGTCCGTGGAATTCGCTTCTGTCAGGTGCTTCTGTTATCGTCCTGTTGGTTTTACACCCCCTTTTTAAATTCTCCATCATAAATTTAGTCTAAGTGACTAATTTTGTAACCCTTCCATAATTAGGAACTGGTGTCTATGTTCAACTTCCACAATTATGATAATCTGAGGCACTTTCTGAAGAAGCAGGACCCTCGCAGACAGTCTGGTGATGACAGGGTAAATCAAAAATGAGAATAACAGCTTTCACATTAACCAATTTTAAACACCAAACGTTGAGAAGATGCCCTATTTTTAGACTGATTAATAGTTTCAGCAAACAATGCACAACAATATTTTCTTTTCTTAGAATAAATCGGTGGTGAATCTGATGTTTGCAGCCCACAGTGGAGATGTCTCAGCTCTGAGAAGGTTATTTTATATACTTCACAATGTCTTTATTACTCCAAATACTGAATAATACTGCTACTGAAATATAAATGACTCATTGCCCTCTTTCTCCATTGTTCCTCAGGTTTGCCCTTTCATCTATGGATATGGAGCTGAAGGACTATGACTCTCGGACACCTCTTCACATAGCTGCTGCTGAGGGTAGAATCATTTTCTGCAAACATTAAATAATCTTTCTGTCCCAAACATGATATATTAATCATGCACATAATTGACCATCTATGTCTTCTCTGTTTTAGGTCACATGGATGTTGTGCTATTTCTGTCGCAGTCCTGCAAAGTAAACCCTTTTGTGAAAGACCGGTACAGAGCCCTGTTTCTTTCCATGTTTACCTTCAGCTTCTTCCATTTGGTGATGATTGACCTGATGTCTCTTATTCAGGTGGGGAAATATTCCTCGGGATGATGCCATGCAGTTCGGTCATGAGGATGTGGTGAAGGTCTTGGAGGAATATGAGCAAAGCTACAGTCTGCAAACATCTCAGACTGACACAGAAAACCATAGTGATCAATCCAAATGTTCATCTCTGGAGGGATGAGAGTAATCTGCTGTGAATTTACCCTATTTAAGACTATAGGTTATGTAATTAGATATTGTTAAAATAAGGTCACTAACATGGAAATTTCTCTGGACAGAGATAAAAAGCGAACTATATTTTTATGTGTAAATATTAAATATTTGTACATAATTTGTTATATATTGTAGTTTGACATATCTTCTTGGAAACTTCCTTGGTAATGCACACTAATTTCCTATTTAATACTGTAAAGTGCTTTGACTATATGTATAAGCACTATATTGAATTGACTTATACAGTGTGGAGTGTACAGTATTTGTGACTAATAAACAAATCCAACCATGCCAAAACAGAATCTAATGCTGATAATATTCTCTTTCTTATTATGTTGCCACACTATAGGTTTTAAAAAAGGTTATAATAATATGTATCTATATGTAAAACATCTAGGGTGACCATACGTCCTCTTTTCCCAGGAAATGTACTCTTTTTGGACCTACAACGATGAGTGAAAAAAATGTCCGGGACTCGGTTGTTGTTGTTGTTGTTTTTTAAGAAAGGGTTAGTTCACCCAAAAGCCTCCTGTAACAAATCAATGCGTTTATGTAAAAAAAATATCAATATTCAAAACGTAATAATCACTTTAATCTAGCTTGCACTCATTGTTGTAAAATAAGAAGTCCCGGGGGAATTAGGTATGAGGTCAATCTCCCTCTTGCTGAATCTCTGACCATTGCTCCCGCGATTCTTGTGTCCACTCCTTTAAGAATTCTAATATTGTATCTAATTTTTCGTGCATCAGGGAGCCGCTCTCAGGATGCGGTGTTTTTAAATATTTTTAAATGAGCGTTTCTGCTGTTTCCTTTCACTTTCGATTTCGCGATCACACGCACTCAGTGTTAAGCCTGCAACCCGCCCCCTACTGTCCTCTTTTTGAAAAACTAAAATATGGTCACCCTACATACATCTATAACCCAACAACAATCTAGAACAGCCTTGCAACCACCCACAAAATATCCAAATAAATGAAACCCGATTCAGAAGACTTTAGGAACTGCATAGTAGCGCTATTATGACGCCAAATGTCAATGAGCAGCCTGTATTTTAGTACAACTTCAAGGTGGATCTGATTGGATATTATATAGGCCTAGAGTATACTTGCATCTGTAAATGAAACGTGCACTATAGCACATTCACATATTAGAAACTGTAACAGAGGTTTCAGCCTGTAAACATTTGTTCTGCCCCTTACATAACCTTTTGTTTCTACCTGATTATTATTATTATTATTTTACATTATTCAGTGTTTGGAGTGTTTATTTATGTTAAAAGGTGTATATTTGGGTGTTGCAAGCAGGAAGTTGATGAACCTTTTGACAGTTTTTTAAACAAGGCTGCAGGACTGAAATTTACCATACCAAAGGAGCTTCACGAACTTGTTGCATGGTCAGACACGTCTCTCAGAAACAGCTAGTTTGCAGTTTCAATGACGTGTTTAACAACCCAGTCAACTCTGTCCCAGGAGAGATCCGATTTGTGCTCGACAGCAGCGTGTTGCCTGTGCAATGTGCACCATGGAACTTGCTGGTGGTCTTGAAGGCCAGCCTAAAATATCCGCTTGATAAATACAAGAGAGACGGATACATCAGCCACTGAACCTACCCCATGAATCAGCAACATGGTAGTCATAGCCAAGCCAGATAAAATAAAGATATGTATAGACCCAAAACACCTGAATCATCAAGCACTACAAAGATCGCATTACCACATGCAAACACTGGAGTCCAAATCACTCCTGAGTGCTCCCAAAGTCTTCAAAACATGATCTTGTAGATGCAAAACTACAACCTGAATGTTGCGTAAAAGCCTGGCGTGGTGATGTACGTAAGTGATACGCTGAGCAGAGCAGCGCTTAACAAGCAGGTGTCCAATGAGCCTGCACTACTACAACGTGCTGTGAGCATCATAAAGCTCAGAGGCTGTGTTCTCATGCATAGATCAAGCACTACACCTCAACGTGACTGACGCCAGTCTCCGTCAAATTGTTAATGAGACAAAAGCTGACGGCGCTTTGCAGGTGCTGGCAAAGATCTTGCTAACTCGCTGGCCAGAGCGCAAAGATGATGAGCCGCTCTTGGTACACGAGTACTGGCCCTTCAGAGATGAACTGAACATTCAGAATTATGTGCTATTCAGAGGTCAGTGCGATATTATACCGAAAGCACTGAGAGCAGAAATGCTGACTCACATTCATGCCACTCATATTGGAAGATAAGCCTGTTACAGACAGGCAAAGGAAACACTGTTCTGGCCTGATATGAGAGGCGAGATAAAATATTATGTGGCCAACTGCTCTGCATGTAACGAGTATGCACACAAGCAGCAAAGAGAAATGATGCTGTCACATTAGATTCTCGTCCGCCCCTGGAAAATTGGAACTGTATGCGTATGATGGCAGAGAATTTCTTATAATAGTGGACCACTAATCAGATTACTGTGAAATTGATCCGCTGCCAGATCTGACAGCAGACACAGTCATCACACACTGTAAAGTTCAGTTTGGACGTAACGGGCAGCCAGATCAGGTTATTTTTGACAATGGGCCATAATTCGCTTGTTATATTACAGGAAATTCGCAGGACATGGGGGGTCTGTCACATCTTCACCCCAGCACCCCCAATCTAACGGAAAAGGCTGAATTGGCAGTGAAGATCGTAAAATCGCTACGTAAGAGAGCATAACTCGACGGGACAGATTCATGGCTAGCAATTGTCTACTGTCCAAACACACCCACAGAAGGATTAGAAAGCAGTCCCGCACAGCGACTCATGTCCCGGAGACTTAGGATGGGACTTCCCATGGCAAACAGTTTGCTTTTCCCCAAGGTGGTAGAAGGAGTTTCTGAGAAACTGAGGGGGAAATGGCGTATGATGAAATCCATTATGACGCGAGAGCCAAAGACCTCCCAGAGCTTAATGCCGGCGAACACATCAGAATGAAACCCCTGCCAGGAGACCACACGGGCCGGTGGCGGAGAGGCTCAGTGGCTAGCTACAGTGAAACGGCAATCAGAGAGGACGACACATCGGAGATCACAGAGTGTGAGTCAGGGAAAATTCAGGAACGAAGACTCACGGTGACTAACTAACCATCACCACTGGGAGCCCCGATCATTACTCACAGCGGCCGTCAGTGACGGCCACCACCGAACCTTGATTTGTGAGTCCTTCTTAGTGTCATACACAGACTAGGGCATCAGTAAATCAGTTCAGTTAAAAATATTTCAAAGTACTAGTTTAGCTAGTAATTTTAAAGTTCATGTTGGGAGTTGGGGTTGTTAATGGAGGGAAAGGGTTCTTAGTGAAGTGTGGCAAATCTTTAAAAGAAGGGGAGATGTAACATGGTGTAATGCCATATATGGCCTGTATCCTGTGGTGGCGTTGTTGTGTGGGTTCACGTGCAGTTCGCACTGAGGCCTGTTAATAAAGTCGCATATTGATTCAGCTCATGCTTGTTTATTGCACCTAACACAAACAATGATCTCTAACACAGTTAGCATGCAGCAGTGGAGGAGGGTCTTGTGGACAAAAGGTAGGCTTATATTAGACAGCTCTAACCACAGTTCTGCAGACGCTTTTCGGCCTCGCACGCACTTTGAAACTTCTCACGAATTATCTTGTGGCCACAATGCCCATGCACACTTTTGTGCACTGCAACATAAATAAGTTTGATGCTTTTTTTTGTAGTCTGACATGGCAAGTATTAGGTATTTCATTCACAATTAAGGAAGAATTAATCACTCAGGCTGTGTTATTGTGTTAATTTAACAACATGAAGGAAAGAGATGTTTAAAAAGAGCATCAGTACCTGAGGCTACATTTAATTATTGGTCAGCTCTGACTGATACTTATCATAGCGGTGTGAGCAGTCATTGGCTGAATCGTCACCACATGCTCTGTTTGTGAGCTGAAACCACACTCACACCAGTCACTCTTCTGAAATGATCACAGATATGTTGAGTTTAGTCTTGCTCTTCATTTGTGTTGAAGGTAAGATGTGTATTGCTGCTTATTTGATTAATGTGTTTTTGTAAATGTTTGGCGGGATTTTTTAATCTTTTCGGAGGTTTTCAAAGAGTCGGAGAGCATCAGTGCTTGTCACTAGCTCAAATATTAATTTGCCTGTTTGCCTCATATGTGCAAAAACACATACAGTACTGTTTAAGAGTTTTATCTTTACCGAATAAAACTAATCTAATTACATTATTGGCCTTCATTCATTCTTGACATTCATGGGGCAATAACCAACAATAGAAACCACATCCTGCCATGTGCTAAATGTTTAAAACATAAACATGCTGAATAATATTTGTATTTATTTATTTATTTACGTTTTTAAGATCTTTCAGTTCAGCTAAAGATGCTCTTATGAATGTGTTTCAGGTGTGTTTGGTGATACAGATGTAGTGTCAGTGATGGAGGGAGATTCTGTCTCTCTTAACTCTAATTTTACTGAAGTACAGAGAGAGGATCAGATTCTGTGGATGTTTGGACCTAAAGAGACGAGAATAGCTGAACTCTATAAGAACATCATTGATATGTTTAACAGTAATGAGATATTTGGAGACAGACTCCAGATGGACAATCAGACTGGATCTCTGATCATCAGAAACACAAGAAGAACAGACTCTGGACTTTATAAACTACAGATCCGCAGTAACACAGGAAACTCAGACAAGACATTCAGTGTTACTGTCTACGGTAAGACAAATATGACTTAGAATATGTATAAATGGATTTGAAGCTCATTATTGGACTGCTAGTATGACAGCTCTAAAAATTAAGGTTTGTTAAAAATGAAATGTATTTGCCAACAATTAGATTTTTTTTTGCCAGTAAACTATTATAATTTTCCCTTTCTTAACACTGAATTGATTAATCTATTTTATTACTAATATTTAATGCAGCCTTTATTTTGTATGCTGTCTTTCTTCTTTTTTTTTTCTTTGTAATGTTAACTTAATCCATGGTGATAATGTTGTGTTGCTCAATTCTGATTTACGTATTTTAGATATTATGATTATTGTTTCATCTGCATTGGATCATGCAGTCCCTAATGTCTGAAAGTGCCCACATTCCAAAAACATGCTTATTTAATTTACATGTTTTCCAGCTCCCCTACCCATTCCTGTCATCACCAGTAACTCTTCAATCTGTTCTTCTTCATCATCATCGTCAGTGTCTAATTGTTCACTGTTGTGTTCAGCTGTGAATGTGAGAGCTGTGACTCTCTCCTGGTACAAAGGAAACAGTTTATTGTCCAGCATCAGTGTGTCTGATCTCAGCATCAGTCTCTCTCTACCTCTGGAGGTGGAATATCAGGAGAACAACATCTACAGCTGTGTGATCAACAATCCCATCAGAAACCAGACTCAACACAACATCAACATCACTCAACTCTGTCAGCCATGTGAAGGTAGCGTACATCAGAAATCTGCATTTTAATGTAATAATTCACCCAAAATTAAAAATAAAGCAATTTATGCTTATTTCTAAAGCAGTTTAAACTTGTTGGTTCACCCTGGTTGAGTTTTCAATTGACAAAAATAGTGCGAGCAACCAATCATCACAAGATCAAGCAACTGGTGCTCTCCATTGGTCAACACACACACACACTTGTCAGACACTTCTGCTTGTTCTTCCGTGCCAGTGTAGGCACTGTCCCTGCAAAATGTGAAAATTCAGAGTCGGAACAATCCATTTTATTTTGTTAATTCAAACATAATTTAATGAACATAAGTGTTATAAAAACAACCATTCGATTCCTCTTTCTCCAGGCTTGTATGGCAGTTCTGTGGATGTGACTCCATCCCTGATTTATGCTGTGGTGGGCGTGGCCGCTGTTGCTCTAATGGTTTGTTATGTCAGATCTAGAAGGGACTGAAAAAAGTAAACTCCACCATCACAGCCTCACTGACGATCCTCTCCTATAGACACCAGGTGGCAGTAACTCATAATTGTTCAATCAAATTCATGTGCACTTCCTATATGTAAATAAAATATGGCAAACCTGCTTCTTTGTAGTCTATCAAATGTCTTGTTTCATTAAATCATCAATTACGCTGTATGCAGTCTTAAATGCAATGTCAAGCTCCCATAGCTGGTACAAAAGTTATCATACAGTGGGTTTCAGTTTTGTACCTGTCCCTTTAAACCTAAGCCTGTGTAACTTACAAACATAAACACAACCACATTAAAGTGCTTATCTACAAATTATCATGACCATTTTTATTTGATTTGACTTAATTGGCCTACACTTGAAAGTCACTGACCTCAAGAATCAACAAACAAACACCAATGTAATTTGATGATCATTGTCAATTTCAGTCCACAGTTTAGGAATTCACATTCATTTGTCTTGAAAACAACCAGCTGTTAATGCTGGTCATAATGAAAAGAAAAAAAAGTGGGACAGGACACACAGCAAAGAGCTCTGTCAAAAAGCCTGAGAGTGTGAAGCAACAGTGCATGATGAGGCATGTAATGACTTGCAGCTCTATGATACAGGGAAGAAAGATCAGAATAACAGGAAGGACCGCAGGAGTTGGGGTGGAGTCTGTGGCTTTACATAAGAACGCTGAGGACGCGAATAACTGCCAGTTTTTGGTGTGAATCAGACTAGCTGAGAGAACATAAACATGGCATTCATGAAGTTTCTCAATGCATCAAATACTGTGCTTTTGTAAAATAAAGAAGTAATTGCTCTCTTTAAGTAAGTTGTTTTTGTTGTTGTGTAAGTTGTTGCTGTGTCTCCATGCAAATTGTAGATTTGTCAGAGGGAAATTTGGATATGAAAAAAAAAAAATAAAAAATAAAAAATATATATATATATATATATATATATATATATATATATATATATATATTTTTTTTTTTTTTTCCTATATATTAGACATGCTAGTTCTGCCACAATCTGATCAGCTGGTCATCATTTATTCACAATCATGTGTGATATATATATATATGATACATTAGGATATTTTACATTTATTTTTTATACAGTATTCTTTAAACAGATTTTATACAATAAGCTTGAATGTGGTCCCCAATGTTGTTGTTGCTTGGACCCCAAAGTTCTCTTAAATATTTTCTTTTATGTTAGAAAGCACAAGTGTTGTGATGCTGACAGATGCAGGCGTGCAAAGCCATTGTGGTGAAATGAGAGACTGCTGCTTGTTTGATCAGTGTCCATTGACGGTGGAGTATATCGTCTCTTCTGTCTGATTATGCTTCTGTTGGACAACACAGACAGAAGATAAGAAGTCTCAAGACAAAAACCAGCAGGCTCATTTTTATAGCATTTCTATAATTTTATGTATAGCAATAAGTTAAAACACATTTTAAAAGTGAAAAGACAGTTCACATGTATCTAGTATTTCATGGATGCTATTGTTGAGATGTAAAGCTGAAAAGATTCTGCTTTGATCATTACAGATAATCACATTCCTTCATACCAGAAGCTGACAAACTCACAAGGAAGAAGAACATTGTCTTCTGATTAATGTGCTGCTAATATGTTACAGATCAATTCCAGTGAAAGTATACTGCTATTGCTATTTTTTTTTCTGGTGTAGAAGTGAACATGCCCATGGGAGTCATACCTTGTTTTGTACATTAGGTAAAAATGTTGTTTCGGCATAAGCTACCTCGCTGTCATCTGACTGAACTGTCTCAGCTGCACGTGCAGATTGTTCAAAATAATTCTCTAAAGTCAAGAATAAAAATAAATAAATAAATTCATTAATAGCAGTTATAAAAACATGAATGCACATATGCTTGTTGCATTAGCTTAAGAGAAGAAGACCTGCCTTTTGGTCTTGATTGTCTGTATTTCCTGTAAAGATAGCACATCACAATTGCTAGCATAGCCAGTACTACCGCAGATATTAATGCTGCAACAAATGATCCGGATTCTGAAGCTGAACCTGAAAGAGGAAAAACAATCATTCCACTGTGCCTTCAAAGAAGAAATAGAAACACTAGTTATGGAACAGCAATAATAGGAAGGCAGAAAAGAAATTCAAATGTTTTTGAAATTTACATTAATTATACAGAATAACCTATAAATAAATTTTCATTTTGACTTCCAGTATATGAATATGCAGTCATGACTTCATTTTTATCTTGCACTACCTTGAAGCACTAATGTAGGTTGATGGTTTAATTGTCAAAAATGGTCTGAACTAAGTACAGATTTATATGTAAAATACATATTATCAAAAATGCTATTCAGCTTCAAAAAATGTGGACATACCTTTAAATCACATTTAACATTTTGTTACATTTTAAGACAGATTCCTGATGTACGTTACCTAAACACGTGTGACAGAGTTGAGTGATGTTGATGTTGTGTTGAGTCTGGTTTGTGATGGGATTGTTGATCACACAGCTGTAGATGTTGTTCTCCTGATATTCCACCTCCAGAGGTAGAGAGAGACTGATGCTGAGATCAGACACACTGATGTTGGACAATAAACTGTTTCCTTTGTACCAGGAGAGAGTCACATCACCCGTATTAACAGCTGAACACAACAGCACACATCTGGACACTGATGATCCTGAAGATGATGATGATGAAGAACAGTGTGAAGAGTTACTGGTGACGACAGGAACAGGCAGAGGAGCTGAAAAAATGTGAATTATATAAAACTCAAACATTAGAGACAGCAGGATCCAAATGCAGATATACATGCATAACATTAGTTTTAAAAAAGATGAGTCGAGTTTAAATGGGTTATAATTTGCTAGCATAAAATACAAGTTGTTGAGAAATACATTTTCATTTCAACAATCCTTTATTTTTAGAGTTGTCATATTCCTGATTCACAAGTCCAGTAATAAGGTTCATGTCCATTCATACACATTCTGTTTTTAAGTCATATTTGTCTTACCATAGACAGTAACACTGAATGTATTGTCTGAGTTTCCTCTGTGGCTGCGGATCTGTAGTTTATAAAGTCCAGAGTCTGTTCTGCTGGTGTTTCTGATGATCAGAGATCCAGTTTGATTGTCCATCTGCAGTCTGTCTCCAAATCTCTCTTTACTGTTAAACATATCAATGATGTTCTTATAGAGTTCAGCTATTCTCGTCTCTTTAGGTCCAAACATCCACAGAATCTGATCCTCTCTCTGTACTTCAGTAAAATTAGAGTTAAGAGAGACAGAATCTCCCTCCATCACTGACACTACATCTGTATCACCAAACACACCTGAAACACAAACAGTTTTGCAAAGTTAATTGTGATGAAGGTTTAAAAAGAAGAAATGTATAAACAGATTTTACTAGTAATAACAATTTAGCAAACAATAGTAATTCTTTTTTTTTTTAACAAAAACTGTTTTACTATTCCCTGTGTATGTAAATAAATTGTCTAATGTTAACATACACGAAATAAAAGACTTAACACACACTTAACATGAACAAAATAACATAAAATGCAAAATAAAACACTCAAGTTGTTCTCTTTCATTTTCTGTTAAAATGTCTTACAGTTGTAAACTAGTTAGTCTCCACCTCTAAATAAGTTCTCCAAATAAGAGTTCTTTTTAAGTTGTTTATGTCTGAATGGTTATAAACTGGCAAATAAAAATAAACAAAACCATTACAAAACTTTTTTGCAGAATACTACGTACTGTGCGTGCAAGGGTGGCTGCTTATTGGGAATTATACGTTATAGCTCATTGGTTATAACTGCTTTTTGTGTTAATGTTTTTATGTAAAACTGTGTCGGTTTAAAGTGCCCTCGTGGAGATTAGTGCTCTCTTTGAGACCCTGTTAAAGTTTAGATACATATTTGTGTGCAACATTGAAAGGACATGATGATACAAACTTATTTTGTTCTGGTGACAATCTGAAACAACTTTTGGATACAATGGAAAAAGAAATGGTACTGCTAAAAAATTGGTTTGATTTGAATAAACTAACATTAAATATAAGTAAAACAAAATGTATTGTGTTTGGTAATCGTTTACCGAACACAATAAGTAAATTAATGATTAGCGAAATTGAAATAGAAAGGGTGTCGGCAATTAAATTTCTCGGGGTGATAATTGATAATGACTTAAATTGGAAGCCCCGTATATCCTTTACTCAGAACAAGATTTCAAAGTCAATTGCAATATTATATAAAGTTAAAGACTGATTAAATGAAAAATCATTATATACCTTGTATTGCTCCCTAGTGCTTCCATACATTACTTATTGTGTGGAAGTATGGGGAAATACATATAAAACAAATACCAATTCAATATTTATGCTACAAAAGAGAGCCATACGAATAGTAAAGAAAACCAACTATAGGGAGCCAACAAACTCCCTATTTATTGAACTAAAGGCACTAAAGTTTAAATAATTAGTAGAACTAAAAACATTACAAATTATGTACAAAGTAAACAATCATCAATTGCCAGAAAGTATCCAAGGGTTGTTTACAGAAAGAGAATGTCAACATGATTTGAGGGGAACTTGTATGTTTAAAAAGAACCAAGTGAGGACCAATGCAAAATACCATTGTATTTCAGTTAAAGGTGTAATTCTATGGAACAGCTGTCAAGAGGAATTAAAAATATGTGGGTCACTTAGCAAATTAAAGAAGCTAATTAAGAATAAAACACTGAAACTATATGAAACAGTTTAAAGAGTGATAAATGAAAGCGGCTTTTTGTTGTATTTTGGATTGTGGAACTGTATTGATTGGCAAAAATGATGTTATTGTAGTCTAGTTATACTAGTATATTGATGTAAAACAACAGTTTTTATTTTTTATTTTTATTTGTTTATTTATTAAAAGATGAGATGTTTTAAAAAGGGTAGGCATTATAAACAAGAGCTTCAGCCTACACCTGTTCAGACTAATGTAAATATGTTGTTGTACATTAGCTCAATTGTGTTGAACCTAAGTTGTCCGTCTGAAATAAACTAAAGACAAAGAGTGTTGCGCTCCCCGATGGTTTCAGATTCCCAAAGGCTGATCCAGCAGTGAAGCCGTTGTTTGGTGGGCGAGCCGAATCCATCACATGTTTTAAACTCACAGAAATTCTCACATTTAATCCCAACCTTTGGTTTTGGTCACAATCTCTAACGTGTTATAGGTCTATGACAGAGGTGCAGGTAGAGACGAGCGCTATCAAAAGTAGAATAAGCGAATAAATATCATCTTTCTGTTGTAAACATAAAAGAGTAAAGTCGAAGTGACACAGTAAAACACTTACCATCCATAGCCAACAGGAAGCGACATAAGAACGCTATTTTACAAATAGTAGTCCTCATTGTGTCTTAAAGATAACTGAATTCCACATGTTTTATACAAGAACCATCAATTGTCCGATGCACAAAAGACAGGAACACGATCTGACGCGAATCCAACGCATTCAAACGACTAAATTCTTCAGATTAATTTACACGATTTAATCAAATAGATTATTAAGAAATATTTTTTATTGACGAACCTATACATGAAAAAGAAGAAGAAGAAAAAAAAAGAAGAAGTTTACATATGCAGTGCGTTTGAGTCGAGCTCACTGTTTAGTCCCGCCCTGATTAACAAGAGTCAAAGCAGTTTACGTTATAGGCTTCTGTGTATAGCCCCGTTTTTTTTTTTTTTTTTTTTTTTTTTTTTTTGTGGCTGGATTTTGAGTTAAACTGCAGTATTTGAGGAACACTGTCGCAGTTTTATTTATGTGAAGAATTGCACAGTTTTCAAATCATAAATAGAACTATTATTAGCCTTTTTACAATTATGCATTTAGCAGACGCTTTTATCCAATATAAAATATTACATTCAGGGTATAATATTTAATTATTATTTTTATTTCTATTATTATATTCTGTTCTGTTTTGTAGCATTTCGTTCACTCTGACCTTGAAAGTGTTTACTGTGTTTTGGAATCTTGGACAAGCAAGAAACGAGCCGAAAAGCTGTTTTTGGGAACATATCGACATGATTGTAGTGCAACTAACACATGCTTGGCGCACTCTTTAGAATGTAGTATTTGCTACAGCTTCTGCTAAGTGAGAAGAGGCAGTGTTAAGATCAGGCCATCAGAAGCACCTCATCCACCTACACCATGCACTGCACACACCACCACACATCCATCTCTAGAAGTCATTGTTGTGCACAGGTTGCATATTACACTGGAACAAACCACACTTTGGTACACAACTTAAAAGTACAATACCCTGACCTAAATTTATAAATACAATACATTTGTTGAGGTGCTTAAAAGTTCCACATACACAGTAACAATTCTTTGACGCATTAGCTTAATTTATTGGACTTCATTTGCTAAGTCTACTATACACATCTGTAGTTAGAACATGCAATGCAATGCACATCTACAATCTGAATGAAAAACCATGTTACAGTCTAATCATCGCTGTGGTTTTCAGCTCTTCTCTGAACCCTAAGCCCCTTCCTCCTCTTTTTCGCTCTTCTACAAAAACCCAAAGCAAACTGAGGTCTCTGATCTGACTCAACCATCTGAGATCTCAATGATCTCTTTGTGATGTTTGCAGGAAAGAAAGATGCAGAAGTTCTCACAGCTCAGGCCTACAGTTCCCTTCAGAGCGGCACAACTCACGGAAGATTCCAATACTGCAACAATAGAGAAGAGTGTGCAAAAATGATCAGGCCAGGACAGTCATAAACCTAAATAGGTCACACGGGTTGAAGCGCCTGTCATAAGACCTTCAGTCGCATCACGTACAGAGTGACCACTTCCTGTTGAGATGCAAACGAAGATCAAAAAGGTCAAAACCAAAATGCAGAGTGCGTGCAGTTGTCCTTTTTCACACGAATTAGTCACCTTTGTGTTAATGTCAACTTTCGTAAAAGTCGTGTATAGAATATTAAAATGCAAATGAAGCCATTCAAATACATTTAATAGCGGTTGTAACAAACTGCTCAGTTCCGTCAAGTGAAGCACGTAGTGTAGTTTGATGGTTAGTTGAAAGATCAGTAAATTACTTTACAAATGGCCACAAATTAACATAAAATAAGCATTGTATTCAATGAGTGTCTGCTTGGTCATCTGACATGACATTATGGTGCTACAATAAACCGTTTGAAGTTGGAGTTTAATATCATCCAAAATCTGTGTTTCCAAAACAACTGAGGGAAATGTTTCCATTGCCACCCCTGATATCAGGGAAAGCAGTTTGGGCAGTTAGAACGTATTTTAAAGATAGCAGAGGTGTGTACTGTAAACATGTTTCCCCTACAGAGTGTTTTAGAACCAGTTTGGACATAAACTCCCTTTTAATAAACTGCTTTTCTATAATTATGGACATTCCTTTTATAGACGAAATGCTTATAGCTGTCACAGATGAATCAAAAACTTAATTTCATAAAACCCTCACTTCACACTCTTTTCACACGTTGGGTTCTGGTAGGCCACCATTTCCTGTAGATCAGAGAGATAGAACTCTTTCGGGTGGACCCATTTGATTTATGCTGAGCAATATCAAATCTATGTACTGAACTCGTATTGACTGATCAACTGCTGTTGGGATTTGATCTTTTGCCCATTGTATTCTTCCAACCTGAGTTTTGTGGTCATAATTATGATTCAGACTGACCAAACCTGTTTGTATCTCCAAAGAGACAGTAAAGTGAAAGGGCTTCAGTGTTTTATCTACCTTACTGGTCAAGTCGGTGGCCAAGTTACCACTCCCAGATGGCCGATGATATCTAATATGTGCACCAACTGTCTTGTGTTGCATATAGTGTGAAATATCAGCATCACACAAAAGATAAAGGATGGGGAATTTTGGATTCCTTGTGACATGGACTACAGACCCCCAGTGCTTAATCACTCATTTCCTTCTTCTAAAAATACACGTCCTCAGTAAACAAGAAGATTTTTTACACTCAGAGGATGTTGGTCTGGCTAATGCAATCTAAGGGAGGAGCCCAGTGTTTATACTGAAACATGATCTTCCTCCAGTGGTCTGAATAACATGTTTACATTTGGTAGGGTGTAGTTTGAGGGGCTTGAATTGCAGGAAACTTTTGTACATAAAAAAAGTGGGATTCCCAGATCTTTCCGATGTTCAGTACCAGTGTGGTTTATGAAGATTACATAAGCAGTCGTTTATGTAATGGAGGAGAGCTTTGGTGATCAAGTTTTGCTTATAAATCATACATCAGTTCCTCATTTTAAGACCTCCTACTTTCCGTTTAGATGGTCTATACTTCCTTGTTTTACACCGGCTCTGTCCGTTAGAGTTAATATTTATACTGCTGAACCAAAAAGGAACCAGACAATTAGGAAAGCGTGAGGTGCAGGAGAAGCTGCAGACCTGTAACCATGCGTCAATACAAGTTTCGTATTTTTATCTTGGTCTGTCACTGTTTCACTTACCAAACCGCATCCTGTGTCAGAGGTCTCGAGACAGACCATGTGAAGCATCAGAGTTCTTTAAAAAGACCCAGCTTCCTGTGACAATGAATTACAGTCTACCAGGTTTGTCCTTTCCTCTACAAATATTGACACCAGTTCTCTGTACAAAGAAAACACACCTAACCTTTTACACTGGGAACAACACAGTATGGTTTAACACACAGTAATAATTTCCAGCAAAGGCTGACACCAGAGAAAGATCAGCTTTTTTTCTTTGTGTTCCTTCCCCCTCCTTCCCAGTCTTCTGCAGTGTTTATCTCCATGGGGATTTCCATGGAAAACAAGTGCAGTTACTTTATCTGATATTACAGAAATCAGAAATTGAGCCTTGGGGTTCTGACGCATAACATAAAACCACTAGCTCACAAGAAATGTAAAAGAGCAGATAAGCTAGTCAGTATAGTAATTGTACTTGGTCTATTGTGGTTATATCTAAATTCTAGTTTAACTATACAGTTTCTATAAAATGCCTACAACAATGGAAAATAATACGTATCAATGCAACAAATAAATCTGTTATGATCTTAAAGGGCCACAAAGTAATATATTGTTTACTTAGCTCTGACACCTACTAGCGTCTTTGCTAAAACCGTTGCATTTTGAGGATGTTTTCATGGATATCTTCACTAGTACACAAGCTCATGATTGGAGGGAGATAACGTTTACAAGTCACAACCTGTTAACACAACTGAGGCGTTATTAGCCCAGGCAAACCATAAAAAATTTGTGAATAATAAGATAAATGTACGTAATATAGATAGTATTTACTTGTACACGATCCGTAATAAAGAGTTTAGAATTAGATTTTACTTTTTTGCGCGGAGTAAGAAGACCAAAGTGCTGCCCTAATCTCGAAACAAATGAGAAGGGCTCTTTATTTTCCCGCCGGCGTCAGACTCCCCCCGCGTTTTTTTAACTTATTACGTAAGTATTTTCCCAAACAGAAAAATCATGTGTACATGATTACTCCATATTCGTTAAACTGATAAAATAACTTCGTCAACTAATATTATAGCCCATATATACCATCTCTTTGTTTTGTCTTACACGTCTTAGGCGGTTTCCCATTTGCGTTTTCACTTGAAGTGGAGCTAGAAGAAACACTTTATGCTAAATAACTAGTATTACTAAGGGGGGGGGGGGGGGCTACTTTGGTTAAAAATGTACTCAGTAATAGCTTGTATGCAATTTTACATTTATTATCGTGCTGTTATACTGAATCAGTAGGCTATGCTGCAGCCTCGTGCATCCAACATATAGGCCTACTATTGTAAATTTTATATTTTTAATCTTAATGTGCAACATGTTCCCGTTTACTTCTTTGTTGACTAATGCTTAATCCTGTTTTGGGTGTGAATAATAGAGTTTAGTATCAGAAAACTAGCACATCCGTCCTATTCTACTTACAGGTTCATTAGATGGCTAATTAACTATCTCACAATTATTTAACAACACTATAAATGAAATTTAGTAGTCAAATATTTAACAACACTATAAATGAAATTTAGTAGTCAAATGTATATTTAAATATACAGTTTTATAAAATGTCTTTCATGTTGCTAAAATTGAAACTAGACAAGGCGTTTAGTCTAAACTTTGCTGCCACCAACTGGGAGTTTTGTGCGTGTGACAACTAATATGTTGTATTGTGAGATAAAAGTGCATAAATAGTGCTGAAATATAAAAGAAAAGGTGCTGAAATACTGATGCCACTGATATAGCCTTTAAGCCATAAGCAAGCTTGAGAAATAAGCAAAATGTCATATTAAATATGTGTACAAACACACTTGAGCCAGATGAACTATAGTTTCTGAAGAGTATTTCAATAGAATAAAGAAAATAAGTTATGTATTTGATATATTTTAGCTTGGCATTGCAGCAAGTTGTTATTGTGAGCCTGTTGTGCTGAATGAATTAACTACATGATCCAGAGCTGCAGAAGTGTCTTGTCATTGTTGGATGTGCCCAATAAAAAAAAAACAAAAAATAAAAACATTTTTTTCAAACTAATAGACTTCTGGATTCCCAATTCAAACTAAGAATATTTTATTTACTGATTGCACTGTTTCTATAAATGAATCATAAGAACTTGATTATACTTAGGCCCTTGTGTTTGTTTCCTATAAATCTAATAGAAAAATATTCCAGCTGCCATGACAACTGGAATCAGTGCTAAAAGAGAGAATATTGATTTAGGGTCTGCAACAGAGAAACATAGCAACATTTATAGAGAGCTGAACTTTTCACAATAAAAGTAATTAATTAAAATAAATTATATAAATTATTATATAATTTAACATTCAGACAGAATAAGCAGACCATTCAACCAATCAATCAATAGCATTATTATCCAACCAATTATCATCAATGATTCTGTAAGATAAGCAACAGCATAGCAGTGGTGACCAAGACTAAGCAAATGTAACAATTTGACCAGCAGGTGCTCCTGTGCCTCATGGTGAACCTGCTGGATATTATTTTGTCTTCAAATTTGATTCCTAAACATGCGAAGGCAAATATACAGCGTTTGAATAGTGTTTCATTAAAATATCAAGAGTCTTTAAATCAGTTTTTACCATCTCAATGGTCTCAAGATTATCAGATCACAATTTTGGGAAGTTCCTGTCACAAAAGTGTCTAGTTGGTGTGCCCTCGTGTATACCCACCAGAGGGCACGTTTTGCTTGTTTCTCTGGACTTCAGTTTCCATCACACTTTGCTATCACGTCTCATTCCATTCAGCTGTGTCTCATTTACCAGGTTAACTCATCCACATAGAAGCCCGGTTTTCTTTGTCTTTGGTTCCTGGTTTATGGTTTGCTGTTACATGTTTTCTCTTACTTCGTTCTGCCCTTATGCGGATTGCTCTGTTTGTTTTTGGACACTTCAATAAATTCTGCATTTGGATCTTTCTTTTGGATCTTCTTCTTCTTCTTTTTTTATGCATTTAGAGCATTCCTTGACAGTTCAGATTTGACATACAACAGGACAACTCAGATTAGGCAAAACTAAAATATTTTGAGTTTTTAATATAGCTATTATATATATATATATATATATATATATATATATATATATATATATATATATATATAAATTCACCGACAGGGTTTAGACAAGCCAGGATCAGGGCATAGTTCAGTTAGGACATTTAAGTCCTTTAACATTATTGGTCTGCATCTTGAGACAAAACTTGTTTATTTCAAAGTGTTCATCTATCCTTTACCATGCAAACAAGAGTGATGATATAACAAAGTGTTCTTCAGTTATAATTTTTTATACGCTAAGACAATAATCAAGTTTTTTTTTGAGTCACTTACTCGTGTTACTACTCATGTAACAGTCTTTAAATAGGGAAAACATGGAAGTGTTTGGTGGCTTCCTGAAAATGATCCCTGTTTGGATCCTAAGGAATGAATGGTGCTAAGCTAAACGCAAAAATAGTGGCGCCTCATGCTACAGTGATTGAGTACATGCACTGAGACCGGAGAGGTACGTATAAACTCGTCTAAGTTGAGGGAAGAACATAGTGGAAAATGGAAAAATTGTGGCATTTTCCATTAAGTGTGTCGGCTAACCAGGAAAATGCCCTGGTTATTGTGTCATAGACCCACAATTCAAAGAAGAGAAAACAAAAGTAACTGCCTTTAATCTTTCTGATTAAAGATATTTTATTATTAATGTGTCTGTATAATGAGAGTGTTGTAGGTCTGTGTTTCACTGCTGTTTTCTCCCCTCTTCTCACCCTCGCTCCCTCTTTTCCATAGTTTTACACGCCCATTTCTAGTTTTTCAGAAAGCTTTGATAGACCAGTGCTGAAACACGTTTCATGACACTTTAAGAGAAATTCCAGAAACCGTGAACCACATATTCAGAACAAGAGCATGTTTTGTGTAAATCTGAAGGAACAATTTTAATTTACTGTGCTCATTTAATCCCTATTGTTTAATGCTTTATTCTTGTTTTATGTAAGTTACTAGTAATACTGGTACAGACTAGAAAAACAGGAAACAGACGGTTAAAATTCTGTTTAACTGCCATCTTTTTGAATGAGTACAAAATACACACCTATACTGGCTCCCGCCTAGACAGCTGCAGTCACGCTGTGACTTTAACAATCTGGACCAGTCTTTCTTCTATAATCCAGTAATTCTGGCTTTACACTCTGTATAGAGCAGTTAAATTTTTTTTTTTTACTTTAAACAAAAGCAAGTTATCATTAGAGACCATGGTAAGTTATTGCCGATTAGCTGAGGACTAAAAGACGCAGCCTTCAAACCTTAAATCACTTGTGGAAACATGTTCACTGAGGAAAGATAAAATCAACCTATATGAAATGTAATCAGTTCTAGTCTAGAAAAAAATGGTAATATTGAATTTTCAGTGTATAGGCAGCTGAAAACAAAACTAGTTAAATGTTGTGGGTGGTTGCCAGAGTATTATTTGCATGTTTTAAAACAGAAGAACCTCAAACCGAAAGTACATTTTTTTTAAAGAAATCCGATCATAAATACATTTCACACTATTATAATGCACATTATTATTATTCAAGTTGTAGAGACACATCAACTCATAACAACTCTTGAGTACATTGTTCGATCTTCTCCATTAGGCATCTGTGAAAAATAATTTACAAATCGTATGTCAGATGTCAATTACATTTAGAACTTGATTTTTTAAAGCATAAAACACACTAAGAAAAAAAACCAGAATTGGGAATATAACAATGGCATTGTCTTAAAATATTGGATTTAATGAAATACTGTATGATTTGTAGAAAAACACAAGTCGACAAACTATTGCTCAATCACTTTTGCAAGTTAAAGGGCTACTCAACCCCAAAATAAAAATTTAATGAAAAATAACCTGTAAGACATCTCTGACCAGACATCAATGTAATTTACACGGTCAAAGTCCAGAAACGTAACTAGAAGATCGGTAAATCAGTGTTGGGGAAGCTACTCTAAAACTGTAGCTTGACCAGCTACAAGCTACTTGTAAATTAAAGTAGAAAAGCTACATTCTTTATAATTGTAAACCATCCAATACACACAATAATAAAATAGGCTACTGTATAGTTATATAGTATATATTATCTTAACTGACTGTCAAAGTGCAAAATTGCAGCTAGCATAACATAAATGCAAGAACAAAATTTATGGAACTTAACCTGGAAATGGAGGAGTCCTGGAATGGACTGTGAATGGAGACATCAATAATCAGCTGCACACGTGAACACTGTGCTTTGCATGAATACCGCCACAACCATCCTTTGCCAAATGATAAGCACATTACTAGATCGCAATTTTATTTTCTGTTCGATTAGTGTTCATTAAAAAAACGTTGGGGCACAGATTATATTATGACCGCTCATCATTGAAAAATAGACATTTTATTTCCAGTGCAACTAAGAAAAATGAATCAGTTTAAAAAGGCTTTTATTAACCTCCTGTATCTGCTTTTAGTCATCGATGTAGATCGCATCTGAATCTTTGTGTCGGTGGAAAGACTGTACAGTCACGTGATGCGTGATATCACAACTGATGGCAGGAATTCTCATCAGAAGAAGATGCTGTGTGCGCTGTTTTAATGCATTACAGGGCATAACTTGTCAGAATGCAAAATGGAATGTAGCATTTGGTCGCGCTACATCGCTACTTGTTTGGAAAAAGTAGTTAGCTAAAGGAAAAGCTACACTGTTTTAAAAGTAACTTTGCTACTGTAAAGGTACTGAAAAATTTAATTACGCTAGTAGCATCGCTACTTGTTGTTAACTTCTTTCCAACACTGTAGTAAAATAATCCGTGACATCAGGGGTTCAACTGTAATTTTACGAAGCTACAAGAAAACAGTGTATCCGTGTGGTGCTACTTGCGTTCAGTGGATACTCTCCAAATGGTGCTACAGTGTCACAGAGGAAACAAATAGTTGAATAAAGTCGTTATTTTTGTTTTCTTTGCATACAAAAGGTACTCTTGTAGCTTCATAAAATTGCGGTTGAAACCCTGATGTCACATGGATTATTTTACCGATCTCCTTTTCTGCTACATTTCTGGACATTGATCCTGTTACTTACATTGTTGTCTATGGGAGTGTCAGAGAGCTCTCAGAATTAATCAAAAATATCATAATTTGTGTTCGGAGGTCTTACGGATAGGCCTGTCATGATAACAACTTCCCTGACCTTCTTAATGTACTTTTTTTGTAAATTACTCTTTAATGTAAATTAAGGGCACGGTTCCATGAACTAGGCCAAATCTGCAGAGAGATTCCTTGGGTAAAAGCTGAAGTTGCTAAAGAGAAGTGAATTCACTGCACATTTTCTTACCGTACTGTGAACACTGCGTGGAGAAATAATTGTTTCAGTGTAATCAACCTCTTCTTCGTGTGTCTGAACTGTTTTAACAATAAATCATATTTTTCAAAACAATAAAAACTTTTAAATAATCTATAATTATGATTTTTTTAATTTATCACTTCCAGAATGCTTTTAACATTTTTTTTTTTACATATATTAGTTTTAGTAATACTTGCCCTCCTGTCTAGCTTGTATTGTCTTGCTGTTACAGTATTTCAGACCTACAGGTACAGCTACAATCAGGACCAGCATCACACCAACAACTATTGGCACTGTAACATATGAACGCTGCTGTTCTGTAAAAGACAAAGAGAAAAGATTCATTAGCATTTTTTATTCCAATCTCTATGACCTAGACCAGAAGCTCAAGAACATTTTGGAGTATTAAGGTATCTAAATCTCAAAAGCAACTTGTATGTGCCAGTACTTTTTTTATTTTAGATACACCGTCTGGTGCACCTGGACATATCATCAGTGATGTAACCTAGGATCCTGGGGGGTTTCGGGTCTTTCAACAATCAGACCCCCTCCCCTAGGCGACCCAGCCGGGGTGATCAGGTCCCAGCTTATGTCCAGGTAGCACTACTACCCTACACGCCATGCTTCTCCTCTCCTGATCCACAGCCACCTTGATGCTACTTCTGCAGCATCAGTGGCCAACTTGATGGCCCTTTGCTGGCTCGCCCCTGTGATGCCAAGCATTTTGTAGGCCCACAAACCCTCGACATCCCACTTCGACAGGTTGGCATATTGCCCGCCACCCATTGCTCCGGCAATCCTCCAAAAGCTGGGAGTACTTTGCCCTCTTTCTTTCATTGGCCTCCTCCATACGGTCCTCCCAAGGCACTGTGAGCTCCAAGAGAATTACCTGCTTGGAGGCCTCTGAGTTAAGCACAATGTCTGGCCTTAATGTTGTTATGGCAACTGCCTCAGGGAACTTCAGCTGCTTGCCGAGATCAACTGACAGCTCCCAGTCACGCGGAGGTGCCCTGGGCAGCTAGTGTTGACTTCTCCCCAGCTCTGACAAAAGCTGTCGTCTTCACTGGGCGGAGGCTCTTGCTGTGGCTAATTCCACTGCAGATAGAATCCGCTACGGCTTTTAGGACCTGGTCATGCCGCCAGCGGTAACGCCCTTCGCCCAGGGCTTTTGGACAGCAGCTCAGGATGTGTTCCAACGTTCCTCTCTTCTGGCAGAGGGGGCATGCTGGTGTCTCCACCTTTCCCCAGGAGAAGAGGTTGGATGGACTTGGCAACACGTCATAGACCGCCTGGATCAGGAATTTTATCCTGTAGGGTTCAGCCTTTCAAAGCTCAGTCCATGTGACTTTGCGCTCCACTGTTTGCCCCATCTTGTCCAGGCGCCCTGTTGCCGCATCCCAGCCATCTGGCAAGCTCGCTTCTCCTCAACTCCTGCATGCACCTCCTCCAGAATCAGCGACCTCCTCTCTTTCCCTTCCACCTTGTCGTAGCGAGGAGTTCTTCTGCTGCCCAGGCCAGCTCTCCCCTGTGCCACTGAGCCCACCAACAACTTTTGCCGTAGCCTTGACTTCGTGTCATCCACTGCCGCTGTCCTGACCTCAATCCCAGCCTGGGCAACCTTTGGATCACTGGAATTCCGATACTGTAGGACCTCCCTGGACCGCGTCACCATGAACTCCTCGCTCAGGCTGCTCATAGGAAGCTTCAGCTTGTTGTTCTGCCCATATAGAGCGATGCTGCTCAGGCTTCAAGGCAGTCCCAGCCACCTGCGCAGAAACCTGCTGATCCTCATCTCAAAACCTTCCACCATTGAAATGGGGACTTCATACACCAGGAGGGGCCATAGGATCTGAGGGAGGATACCATGCTGGTAAATCCAGACCCCTCAACTTGCCAGGAAGGCCAGACTTGTCCACCACGGCCAGCCAGATCTACAGGTCTTGGTTGGTCGCTTTTATGGAAGCTGCGTCTCACAGGCTGCAATTGAACACCTTCCCCAGGCTCTTCACAGGTTCCTCTGTCAGTGGTGGTATCTTGGTGGTGCCAAGTGAGAAGTGGAACTTGTCAGTAACCTTCACTTTCTTCAGCACGAGGGACCCTGACTTTGCCGGCTTGAAGTTCATGCGAGCCCAGGACATCAGCTCCTGAAGGCCGTTCAGGATCCACCTGCAGCCTGGGACAGATGTTGTGGTCACGGTCAGGTCATCCATGAAGGCTCGGATGGGTGGCTGTCTAACTCCAGACTCAGAGAGGGGCCCCCTACACTGCATTTCTGCAGATTTCACCAGCATGTTCATGGCGAGTGCAAAAAGGATGACTGAGATTGTACAGCCAGTGATGATCCCCTTCTCAAGCTTGTGCAAGTCTGAGGTTGTTGTTCCGGAGGAGACTCTCAGATGGAAGTTGGCGTAGTAGTCCAGGATGAGGTCTCTGAACTTCTTCGGGGTGTGATGCCGGTTCAGTGCCTCTTCGACCAGTTTATGGGGTATGGATCCATAGGCATTTGCGAAGTCCAGCCACAGCACAGCCAGGTCCCCCTTGTTCTCTCTGGCTTCCCTGATAAGCTGAGTGACCACGCCTGTATGCTCCAGACATCCAGGTACCCCTGGGGTTCCTCCCTTCTGGACTGATGTATCGATATAGGAATTCTTCAGGAGGTAGTCTGTCAGTCGCCTGGAAATGAAGCTGAAGAAGATCTTTCCTTCAACACTCAGCAGTGAGATGGTACTGATCGAACTGATCGATTTTCTGAGACTTCTCCTCCTTCGGGATCCAAACACCCTCTGCCTGTCTCCACTGGTCTGCTACCCTTCCCCTCCTCCAAATCACCTTCAGGATCTTCCAGAGTCTGTGGAGTAGTCTTGGACAGTTCTTATAAACCTTGTAAGGTACTCTACTGGGCCCTGGAGTGGAATTTACCCTTGCCCTTCTAACCACCTCCTGGATCTCCTTCCAACCGGGCTCTTTCCCGTCAAAGTCCAGTGCTGGTGCAGGTTGATTGATCAAGAACCTGCAGGGCCCTAGGTCTTGCTCTCTGTACTCATCACTGTAGGATTGCTCGAGGTGGTGGTCAACCTCAGCTTTGGAGCAGGTGAGTTGGCCTCTGCGCTTCTGTCCTAGCAGCTGTTTCGTAAATCCAAATGGGTTCACTAGAAAGGCAGCTCTCCCCCTGGACCTCACCTTCCTCCTCCTCCTATGCCCTTCCGCTCTCCTCAAAGTCATCAGCCTTTTGCGGATTATGCTGCGTAGCTCCGCAAGCGGTCCCCTCTCCTCTTCGCTTGCAACCTTGAACTGCTGCCTCAAGGTCTTCAGCTTCTGCCTGAGCTGGTGGATTTTACTTGCTCTGTTGTTCATGGTATAGGGGGGCTTCGCTGCTCGCTTCTCCTCAAGTCCAAACCTCTCTGCAGCTAGGCTGATGATGATTGTAGTCATCGTTTTGAGGCGTCGATCAGCTCTCCCTTTGGCAGTTGCCTCCAAGATGGTATCTGCGTCTTCATCAAACTGACGCCACTCCTTCTCCTTGCTAGCTTGGGGCCACTTCACCCGACGATGTTCTGATGTCCTGTGTGCATCAGGTGGTTGCGTCACCTGGAGGCTCCGGGCACTGTGGGGTGTCTCCGGGCCTGGCTCCTCCTGCATCTCACCAGGCGTAGTTCCTGTGTGCTGTGACTCTACCTCCTTTTGTATACACTTCTTCTTGCCCTGGTGGATCCGCAGGCCATGTCGGTTCTTGCATATCTTGCTGTATTTGCATTCCATTCCATTGCTGTATTTGCATTCCATTCCATTGTCGTCGTCATGTTTTCATTGCCATATGTCGTCATCCTTTGATCCGTCCTGTGGGATTCTCTTCTGCCCCCCCTCTCGGGAATCCCTAGGGGTATATCTCCTTTAGGTCGATTCGTAGCTTTTTGTGGGTTCCTTCTTCTCAGAAGGTGCAGCCTGGGATGCTACCCCTCACTGCCCCAGTGCCGTCTTTCCGGGCTGTCAACTGTCTCTCCAGCGGTCACCAATCTGTACTTGGTGGTCAACCAGACTGTTCCTGGTAGTCATTGGTTGTTCCAGAAAATAAGATTTTAGATACACTGTCTGGTGCACCTGGACTCATTTATCTTATGACACTTTTCCACTGTGTGGTACAACTCCGCTCGGCTAGGTTTGCGTTTCCACTGCAGTTTAGTATCGCTTTAGAATGGGTGGAATTTAGAATTATTCACATGTCGTTATATTTGCGCTGCCTCTAGTGCCTAAAAAAAACATTTTCATTCGCGTCGCACCATTAAGTTCTTGCTAGACAAGAGGAATGTCTGTACTTCCTCAACAGACAACAAAACTTTTTGGTTGTTAAAAAAAGGTTTGCTTGTTCAAAACAGTTGTGTTCGAACCTTTGCTGATTTAAATCTAGCGGTTCTTTTGTGTTTGTGTCGCAAGTTCAGGTAGTGAATGCAGGTAGTGATGATTCTCTCTAGACAAATTTGTGATCAGTAGAGTTTACGCGTCACGTTTTGGTAACAGTATGGTTCTCTTGGAACCTCAGCCTCCTAAAAGAAGTACCAGGTACTGTACCCAGTGGAAAACACTCCAAAATTCAACCGCGCTTACAGACCAGTACCATGCAGTGGAAAAACGCCATATAGACTATAGAATTCCCAAGACATGTCACTTGTACAGTTTTGAATGGAGAGAAATGCAAACGCAAGACAGACATTTATCCAGGTAAATCATCCTCATCTTAACATGAAGTGTTATATCACTCTGCTTAACTTTAGATTACAGATGTAATGTTTGATATGGAAAACAAAGAATTAAGTTTTCAATATAACAGCAACTGTTTGTCACAAATAATAATTTAATAACTGACCATGTGTAAGCTCATGTGAACAGTGCTCTTTTAATCAACCTTTTTAAACCAGAAAAACTGCACACCAAGAATTTAGCTTGTTAGCCCAATGTTTGTTTTTTGCATGTAAACAACAGTGTCTGTCAGCTTATGGTTGTTTATCTCCAGCTTTTTCCAGTTTGAACATAAATTTGTATTACATTTGTACATATATTAGCATAATGTTGCAGGTTAACAGTGAGAGTCAGAATGAACTGGATTGTACTGTGATACAAGGCTTTGTGCCATTTTTACTGTAATCACAACTGACCTGATCATATGCACTAATATGCACATACCTGAACATGTCTGACAGAGTTTCATGTTCTCCAGATGTGTGGTCTGGTTTGTGATGGGATTGTTGATCACACAGCTGTAGATGTTTTTCTCCTGATATTCCACCTCCAGAGGTAGAGAGAGACTGATGCTGAGATCAGACACACTGATGCTGGACAATAAACTGTTTCCTTTGTACCAGGAGAGAGTCACAGCACTCACATTCACAGCTGAACAGAGCAGTGAACAATTGGACACCGATGAGTGTCCAGATGATGATGAAGAACAGTTTGGATAGTTTGTGAGAATGACAGGAATGGGTAGATGAGCTGAAAAAGAACAGGACAGATAAGAACAGAAGAACGCAAAAATAAATAAATTATTGACATATTTTCAAAAATCCAGTTCAGTGTTAGATTTACAGAACCTTAGACACTTTGATCTTCTGAGACGGACAATCCACACACAGTGCATTACTATACAGACATCTTTTCCACATCTCACTGAGAGAAAATGCGGGAAAATTTATCTTTCACCTATGCAGACAGCCGGTATGAGAGTTAGTGTTATAGGAATAAGATTAAAAAGATTAAATACGATTAAAGAGTGAAAAAGAATAATCAAATGTCAGAATAATAATAATTAAAAATGAACAAAAACCAATTGGCATTTCCACCTAATTCAAGGTTATCGTAAAATGGAGTCAGATTAGAATTAAATTCAAATTAAAAAACGTTGCGCAGCGAAAAAAATGAACACGCATAAAACCTTTAGCCCACCATTGGATACCCTCCTTGGACCAATTAAGTGAGCCTTACAGTGTAGATCAATAAATGGAAAAATATGTTCAGATATTCTGGAATAAATATTACAAAATAACAATTATTAATTTATATAGTTTTTAAACATGAAATAGTCACACAGTCACCTTCTTTAAAACAATACTTAGTCAGAGAGGGGAAAAATTATACTTAATGTGTCTCTAAAATTAGCTCATTATGATTGAACATGTACATCAGTGATTTGCAATTAATATTCATGTCCTAAATGCTTATTAAATTTGTTACATTATTTGAAAATGATCATCTGTCATGTGTATGCCTATATTTCTCACACACTGAGTGATTAAATTTCCATTCGTGACATGATTAATTCAATTTACTCACCATGGACATTAACAGTGAAACTCTTGTATATGACCCCTCCACCAATCACGGTTAGTTTATAAAGTCCAGAATGTTCAGTTCTGATGTTTGTTATGGTGAGAGATCCTGAATGATAATCCATCTGTAGTCTGTTTCTGAATATTTCATTATTATCATATATAGAGATGACCTGTTTATACATTTCAGCTATCCGAGTGTCTGAATTGTTAATGCTATACATCCACAGTATCAGATCATTTTTTTGTATTTTAGTAACGTCAGTACATAGAGTCACAGAATCTCCCTCCATCACTGATAGTGACTTCTTTTTTTCTTTATCATCAAACATACCTGAAACAGAGAGGGACATCATTGATTATAACATACACATTGAAGTAGCCTATGTGTAATACTGTGCTATTTGTAAGCAGATTATTATATATATTTTTTTAAATAATGATAATTACACAAACTGAATTAAAAAACATTAGGGTTAGGGCTTTTTAAGACAAATTATGAAAAAGTTAAGGAATATACAGTGCACTAGTAATGTGTTATTAAAGAATTAAAAGTTAGAGTCGCCTACTTTGGGTAGACTACCCACTCTTGAGCTGATTAAAAAAAATAAAAATCTACCAGAAACAACAATAAAGAAACAAATACAAACCTTAACCAGATAGTAGCACATCCTAAAAGATACAGTAGCATCTGTTAATTGTGATCGTCTAAACTTTTCTAACCTAGGAAGCAAAGTGCCATATAACACTCTAGCTCCTGTCCCTTTAATAGAGAACGGTCGAGTGCCCTTTTAGACAAAGAAAAAATAATTTCTTACATAGGCTACACACACGCACATAAATTTGCCCATCATAAAGTCTCTGATATTGCCAACTGAATTATAATGAAATAGCCTACTCTAGTAATGAAATAAAAGATACGATACATGGAATGTCAAATGTTTTCATGATATATATATATTTTTTCAAATGCTTTACAAATGCATTAAACCTACACTAAAATAGGTTATAAAAGCATTACGTTTACGGTGGGTTTTAATTTAATAACAAGCCAAATTAAATATGTCCGTTGCTCCTAACCGATAAAATAAATGTAGCTATACTTACCATTCATAATCAGCTGTAAACACAGAATGAATGAAAAGGTTTTCCGAGAAAGACTCATAGTATTTCAGTGTAGCAGTTAAAACTGTGTTCGGTAATTAATCTCCACATGGTGCAATTCAGTGTAGTCATTTAAATAAAAGGCGCTCTTTAACGCGCTTCTTTGTGATTATGTCGGTAAAAAAGATGAAAAAACAAAAAAGCATTCAAATGATTAGAGCCCACTGCCCCCCCCCCCCCCCCCCCCCCCCCAAAAAAAGTAATTTGATTGGTTAAGCCTGCATTGCGGCGTGAAATGGGTGGAGTGTGGCTTGAAGACGTAAAGCAAAGAGTTCAGTCAAACTGGAATGAGAAGATACATAGAGGACATAAGTGTTGTATTTTAATATCTTTTATGAAACAGAGTGTTACATTTCTATAATATGAACTTCATTTAGAAGAAAGAAAAAAAATATATATTAATGTTTTTATCCCATATGGTAAAATGGGATTTTCAATTAAATTTCTAACTTGACTTTTAAATAGTTTTGTATGTGGGTACAAAACCAACATGTTAACACTTATATTGTTTGTTAAACTAAAATTCAATGCAATTCTCTCTGTATGTCCTTTCTTTCTTTCTTTCTTTCTTTCTTTAAAGAGATGAACTTTAAAGTTTGAACACTGAAGTGTTTTCAGTGTCCATTTTTCAAAACTTATTTTCCA
The DNA here is from genome assembly GCF_023724105.1 of Carassius gibelio. Classification (NCBI taxonomy): domain Eukaryota; kingdom Metazoa; phylum Chordata; class Actinopteri; order Cypriniformes; family Cyprinidae; genus Carassius; species Carassius gibelio. The sequence goes on along the minus strand of NC_068417.1, from coordinate 20,773,387 downwards.
GTGACATTTTTACATGTGTTGAGGTCAAGCCAAGGTGTTCGTGTGAATAACACTTTTTCCATTGGTACACCCACACACAAACACCACAACAAAACATTCGCATGTATTCTTCAAACATCCGATAAACACACTGGCCTAGCACCTGCTTTCACCTAACCAAAATACCGCATATGTTTGCAGTCCCCATACCCTATACTAACAAAAACAAAATGGACCACAGCAAGTATCACTTTGACACAGAAAACAATGGGTAGCCTACTGTGTTAGAGTGCATCGTTTTCCTCCAGGTAAAAAAAAAAAAAAAAACAGATCACAGGCCTTTATTGTGAGGGTCAGATTCAGCGTAACATGTCGCCCTCAAGATTTCTTTTTTTTTCTTCTTCTTCTCAAGATATTCAGTATGTAACATGGCAGAGACTTGATTTTACTTAAAACTTTTAACTTTAATCTAGCAAAAAATGCTAAAGCTATCTATTCCCGTATTTACTTTATTACTGATTGAAATCACTTAGTATACAGATCACAAGACAAATGCTTTTTGCCATCTCAGTGTTTTCATCACATTTTTGCTAGATAAACATCAGAAAAACCATTGGCTCCACAGCATGTATGTATTTATAAATGAATAAATAAAATCAAATTTGAGGTGTCTCCTTTCAAACCCAACCTAGAATTCTTCACAGTAAAACATTTTAAAAAGATGCTGACCTCTAGACAGTGCAACTTCAGGATAATGATCTGTTGGCTCATCATTTTTGAAAAGAGTCTAACCACAACTGCTTAGCAATCACATTTAGATATAATGTTTCTGCTGATGTGCCTAAAAAGCCACTTTCATTTTGGAGCAAGGTCGTAACCATGTCTTGAATATATATATATATCCAATGCTTGTGCATTTTAAGTCTTGCATTCGACGATGACACACACAATCCAGGATGAAGACGATGAACCCGACTCTGAAAGAAAAGCAAGTGATTTGGATGCTAAAAGAAAAAAGGAAGTCAATAGGAAAAACAAAGGTCATGGAGAAATCAAGAGTTTGGAAACTACCGACGACATCAGCAACTTACAATGACCTGATCGGCTGAGAAAAACAACAGTAGTTGAGTAAAGACAAATCAGAAAAGCTGTGAATAAGAACTCTAAAATACATGTCTATAAAATCACCAACAACCTCCAGAAAGCTGGGGTGATGCTCTGTCAATCTGGAGTCCACAGGAGAATTGACACAGAATTACAGAAGCTACACAGCAAAATGCAAACCTCCGACAAGAACCAACAATAGAAAGGCAAGATTCTTCACAAATGTGAGCCAGTAGAGTTTTGGAACTGGGTTGATGGACAGATGAGACAATTATTAACTTTTATTTAAATGATTGGAAAGCAAAACTTACTAATAAAAATCTTCCACATTGGAAAGCAAAAGTGTGGAGAAAAAAGGGAACTGCAAATGACCTTAAGCATACAACCACATCTGTAAAGATTGGTGGAGGTGGAGTCGTGGCATGGGCATGCATGGCTGTCTCTATAACGGGACCTTTTTATTGACTTCACTAGTTCACACTTACAAATAATCAGTGTTGGGGTTAGTTACTCAAAAAAGTAATATATTACATATTACATATTACTCTCAAAAATAGTAATGCCTTACTTTACTTTATTACTCCCTGGAGAAAGTAACTAGTTATATTACTAGTTATATTACTAGTTACATCTTTTTTTCTTAATTACTCTATGATTGCCTGAGATGCATCAGATGGAGGGAGAACATGCAAAGGAGGAGTGTTCTTTAGGGTCTTTATCAGTGGCGGCTCCTGCCAATTCTCTCAGGGGGGGCAAATGTTTGCTCTATTAATGAGGATAGGTCACCCATTCAATTGATAAATTAACGGGTAGTTAAAGATGTAAAGGGAACCGAACTACTATAGTATTAATTAAAAATAAACTGACATTAGGAATCAATCTCTTGCACTCCTTATTTTTCTATATCCGTGTTAACACTATTCAGCAGCATATGAAGACTAACACCAGGATGTGGTTTTTCCAAAAAATACTTTTTACTTTTCGATTTCAGTTTAATAAGAAATAATTGAAGTCACATAAATCACTGTTTACACAACTCACTTATATTACTGCTCGTCAGTACACCTGTTCTCTAATCAGCAGTTAATTCCATCAGGTGCGTGATTTCACATAGAGCAGCTGTTACTACACAGAGCCGTTATTAACTGAGAAGATGCGCAAATCCACGTTCATTTTCAGCGTTTATTGGCACGGTTGTATGAACATATGGTTCACGCACCTGATGGAATAAACCGCTGATTAGAGAACCGGCTTTACTGAGATGCGCATTAACGAGCGGCCGATCGTGATCGGAGCACTCCTACAAAATAATTACTGAATCTCCACCCGTCGAAACTAGCTTTCTGTTGCTGGGAACCTTCCTCTGAAAAAGAGCTTGCCATTGTTGACGCTTCCATTTTTCCCCATCTGTCTGAGCGTGCCGCTCTGCTGCCGACCAATCAGTGATGGTAAATGATACCTCGTGCCAAACCCAGACCAATCACTGTTCCATTCACGCCCTCCTTCCCTTCCCTTCCCTTCTGTTCTCTGTGTTGTGTGCCTTGTGTGTGTGATGAAGGTGCTACTGGCAAATGTAACGCAAGTAACTAGCTTGGGAAAACTGTAATAATATTACCATTTTCAGACGAGTAATGCCTTACACTACTAGTTACTGAAAAAAGTAATATTATTACAGTAACGCGTTACTTTGTAACGCGTTACACCCAACACTGCAAATAATTAGCTGAGGTATGGTATGCGTATTTGGCGTGCTGTCCGGGGAAGGGCTCCAAGCTCGGGAATGTCCCGAACCGAGAGTAGTTTTACAAATGCTAGAAACGTGGCTTTCTAAGGAAAGATTGCGATCAAGTAGCACACCTAGGTTCCTAACTGATGACGAAGAATTGACAGAGCAACCATCAAGTCTTAGACAGTGTTCTAGGTTATTACAAGCAGAGTTTTTAGGCCCTATGATTAACACCTCTGTTTTTTCTGAATTTAGCAGTAAGAAATTACTCGTCATCCAATTTTTTATATCGACTATGCATTCCATTAGTTTTTCAAATTGGTGTGTTTCACCGGGCTGCGAGGAAATATAGAGCTGCGTATCATCAGCATAACAGTGAAAGCTAACACCATATTTCCTGATGAAATCTCCCAAGGGTAACATATAAAGCGTGAAGAGTAGCGGCCCTAGTACTGAGCCTTGAGGTACTCCATACTGCACTTGTGATTGATATGATACATCTTCATTCACTGCTACGAACTGATGGCGGTCATATAAGTACGATTTAAACCATGCTAATGCACTTCCACTGATGCCAACAAAGTGTTCAAGTCTATGCAAAAAAATGCTGTGGTCAATTGTGTCAAACGCAGCACTAAGATCCAATAAAACTAATAGAGAGATACACCCACGATCAGATGATAAGGGCAGATCATTTGTAACTCTAAGGAGAGCAGTTTCAGTACTATGATACGGTCTAAATCCTGACTGGAAATCCTCACATATACCATTTTTCTCTAAGAAGGAATATAATTGTGAGGATACCACCTTTTCTAGTATCTTGGACAGAAAAGGGAGATTCGAGATTGGTCTATAATTAACAAGTTCTCTGGGGTAAAGTTGTGTTTTTTTTATGAGAGGCTTAATAACAGCCAGTTTGAAGGTTTTGGGGACATATCCTAATGACAATGAGGAATTAATAATAGTCAGAAGAGGACCTATGACTTCTGGAAGCGCCTCTTTTAAGAGCTTAGATGGTATAGGGTCTAACATACATGTTGTTGGTTTAGATGATTTAACAAGTTTATACAATTCTTCCTCTCCTATAGTAGAGAATGAGTGGAACTGTTCCTCAGGGGGTCTATAGTGCACTGTCTGATGTGATACTGTAGCTGACGGCTGAATGGTTGCAATTTTATCTCTAATAGTATCGATTTTAGAAGTAAAGTAGTTCATAAAGTCATTACTGTTGTGGTGTTGGGAAATGTCAACACTTGTTGAGGCTTTATTTTTCGTTAATTTAGCCACTGTATTGAATAAATACCTGGGGTTATGTTTGTTTTCTTCTAAAAGAGAAGAAAAGTAATCAGATCTAGCAGTTTTTAATGCTTTTCTATAGGATATGCTACCGCTCCTGCCAAGCAATACGAAATACCTCTAGTTTTGTTTTCCTCCAGCTGCGCTCCATTTTTCGGGCTGCTCTCTTTAGGGTGCGAGTATGCTCATTATACCATGGTGTCAAACTGTTTTCCTTAACCTTCCTTAAGCGTAAAGGAGCAACTGTATTTAAAGTGCTAGAAAAGAGAGAGTCCATAGTTTCTGTTACATCATCAAGTTGTTCTGAGGTTTTGGATATGCTAAGGAATTCGGATACATCAGGAAGGTAACTTAAAAAGCAGTCCTTTGTGGTAGAAGTGATGGTTCTTCAATACTTGTAACAAGAAGTAGAATTTACAATTTTGGCTATATGAAGTTTACACAGAACTAAATAATGATCTGAGATATCATCACTTGGCTGAATAATTTCAACACTATCAACATCAATTCCATGTGACAGTATTAAATCTAGAGTATGATTTCGACAATGAGTAGGTCCTGAAACATGTTGTCTAACACCAATAGAGTTCAGAATGTCTATAAATGCTGATCCCATTGCATCTTTTTCATTATCGACATGGATATTAAAATCACCAACTATTAAAACTTTATCTGCAGCCAGAACTAACTCGGATGTAAAATCACCAAACTCTTTAATAAAGTCTGTATAGTGCCCTGGTGGCCTGTATACAGTAGACAGTACAAACATAACAGGGGATTTATCATTAACATTGGTTTCTCTGGATAATGTTATATGAAGCACCATTACTTCAAACGAGTTATACTTGAAGCCTGCCCTCTGAGAAATCCTGAAAACGTTGTTATAAATTGAAGCAACTCCTCCCCCTTTGCCTTTTAGACGCGGCTTGTGTTTATAACAATAATCTTGGGGGGTGGACTCATTTAAAATAATGTAATCATCAGGTTTTAGCCAAGTTTCTGTCAAACAGAGCACATCTATATTATGATCAGTTATCATATTATTTACAAAAAGTGTTTTCGTAGAAATGGATCTGATATTCAATAAGCCAATCTTTATCATTTGTTTATCCATATTGCATTTGTTTTTTATTTGTTGAACCTCAATTAAATTGTTAACCTTAACTTGGTTTGGACGTTTTTTGTATTTTCTAGTTCGGGGAACAGACACAGTCTCTATGGTGTGATATCTAGGTGAAAGAGTCTCTATGTGCTGAGAATTAACTGACCTCTGTGACGGGAGGCAGCTAGCAGACGGTCGGTTTAGCCAGTCTGTCGGTTTCCTGACCTGGGCCCCAGTTAGACAAGTATAAACACCAAGACTATGTGCCATATTTCTAGAGAGAAGAGTGGCGCCACCCCAGGAGGGATGAAGACCATCTCTTTTAAACAGGTCAGGTCTGCCCCAAAAGCTCGTCCAATTGTCTATGAAACCTATGTTATTCTGTGGGCACCACTTAGACATCCAGCAATTGAGTGATGACAATCTGCTATGCATCTCGTCACCACGGTAAGCAGGGAGGGGACCAGAGCATATTACAGTGTCTGACATCGTGCTTGCAAGTTCACACACCTCTTTAAAGTTATTTTTAGTGATCTCCGACTGGCGAAGTCGAACATCATTAGCGCCGGCATGAATAACAATCTTACTGTATTTACGTTTAGCATTAGCCAGCACTTTTAAATTTGCCAAGATGTCAGGCGCTCTGGCTCCCGGTAAACATTTGACTATGGTGGCTGGTGTCTCTATATTCACGTTCCGTACAATAGAATCGCCAATAACTAGAGCACTTTCATCAGGTTTCTCAGTGGGTGCATCACTGAGTGGGGAGAACCTGTTTAATGTTTTGATCGGAACAGAAGAGCGGTGTTTTGACCCACGACTACGCTGCCTCACCCTCACCCAGTTGCCCTGCTGCAGGGGCTCTGCTGGAACCGGACAATGTACAGGAGTCCCTGAGCTAGACGCATCCAAAGCCGTATCTAGAGCCCTAACATTCTTACTGTCCTCAATTAAAGTTTGGATGTGTGTCTCTAATTCTGAAATCTTCTCTGTCAGCTTATTTCCCTGCATTTATCACATGTGAATCCCTCATCAGCGACAGAGATAGATAAACTGTACATGTGGCAAGAGGTGCAAATAACAATTGCAGGAGAAGCCATTACTCACCGTGCTTGATGAAATATTTTTACTGCGGTTGTTTGATGAACTTGTGAAAAACTGCAGCATGAGAGAGGAGAGGAGAGGAGAAAAGTAAACGCTAATGACAAGCTAACGAGTGCTAACGCTTTGCAGGTGTACTGCAATCACGGAAGAGTGAAGATCAAATAATATCATAAATATGGTGTGAATTAAGTTATATTTTACAACTTAAAAAACAAACAAACAGACACTGATAGTAAGAAAGATTATAGAGAAAAAAATATAAAATAAAAACACCTACACGGAGCTATGATTAGCTACAGAAGGCCAACAGGAAGTTGGCCTTGTGAGGATAGCTGAGAGTTTTTTTTTTTTTTTCAGGATTTGACGAGAGGTCGAGACTCGTAGCATCAGACGGTTAAGCCTCGCCTACCGTCAAATGGAAAGGTAAGTTGCATGGCCGAAAGACTCTCGCCGGCATCCGAAGGGAGCACATGCATCGAACGGATAAGCCTCGCTGACCATAGAAAAGGAAAAGGTAAGGTTGTCTAACCGGGAGGCTCTTGCCAGTGTCCGAAGGGAGCACACGCATCGAATGGATAAGCCTCTCCGGATGTGGGACAGAAAAGGTAACATTAGGGGGCCAGGAGGCTCTCGCCAGCATCCAACAGGGACTTCCTGTTCCCAGAAACAACTGGGTGAGCCCCGCAGGCCGTAGGATGGAAAAGGTAAGTTTGTGTGGTCGTGAGGCTCTCATCGACGTCTTCTGGGAGTTTGCTACTCACGGCATGAGACAGGTAAGCCTTGACAACCATAGGAAGGAAGGAGGGTTTATTTGTGTGTTTGGTACTTGCGGCATCGGATGGCTTGCTTATTGGGTTTTGCGACCTAGACCACATGGAATGGTAGTGGTTGTCCGGCCAGGAGGCCCTCGCCAGCGTCCGGTGGGAGCACTTGCATCGAACGGGTAAGCCTCGCTGGCCAAGGATGGAAAAGGTCAGGTTGCCTAGCCGGGAGGCTCTGACTGATGTCCGATACGAGCTTAGCTCTAGGAATCGAATGGGTAAGCTGCTGTCTCCTTGGCTGTCGGTAATTTGGGCAAGGGAATGAAATGTGCCGCCTTCGAGAACCGGTCCACTATGGTCAAAACGATTGTCATGCCATTAGAGGGCGGGAGGGCGGTAACAAAATCTAGTGCGATGTGGGACCAGGATCTCGAAGGGACAGACAGCGGTTGGAGGAGCCTATCAGGAGGTCGGTTAGATGACTTACCACTGGCGCAAACTGAGCAAGCCAAAACAAAATCGCAGACGTCACGAGCCATACGTGGCCACCAGAATCGTTGTTTAACCAACCCATTAGTTCGACTTATCCCTAGGTGACAAGCCATGTTAGAGCACCCCACTGGATGACTTCGGACCTTAACTCCTCCGGCACAAATAAACGGTTCGGTGGACAACAGGGCGGAGGCGTTACCCCTTGTAAGGCCGTCTTGACCTTTGACTCGACCTCCCATACGAGTGCTGAGACCACTAATTTCTCAGGTAAAATACACTCAGGAGTCACAGGGCGGGCGGAGGGATCAAAAAGACGTGATAAAGAATCGGGTTTGACATTTTTGGAACCTGGGCGGTACGATAAAGTAAAATCAAAGGGACCGAAAAAAAGTGCCCACCGAGCTTGCCTGGATTTGAGTCTTTTGGCAGTTCTAATGTACTCTAAATTCTTATGATCGGTCCAAACAATGAAACGTACCCCTGGCCTTCCAGCCAGTGACGCCACTCCTCCAAAACTAATCTGACGGCCAACAACTCTATGTTACCAATGTCATAATTGTGTTCAGCAAGAGATAAAAGATGGGAAAAAAACGTGCACGGATGTACCTTATCATCCGAGACAGCACATTGGGACAACACTGCTCCTACCCCCACCTCTGACGCGTCCACCTCCACCACGAACTGTCGTGTGGGATCAGGGGCCACAAGGATGGGAGCCAAAACGAAGCGGCTTTTGAGGTTAGTGAATGCAGTCTCAGCTGAACGGAGTACTGGAAGAGGTCAAGGCTGTCAGAGGTGAGGCTAGTTGGCTGAAATTGCGAATGAAACACTGATAGAAATTGGTGAACCCCAGAAACCGCTGTAGGGCTTTACGGGAATCTGGGGATGGCCAATCTATCACAGCCTTAACTTTGTCAGGATCCATACGTATTCCCTCGGACGAGACGATATACCCTAGGAAGGGAACAGACTGTGCATGGAATACGCATTTCTCCACCTTGACAAAAAGCCCATTCTCAAGTAACCTCCAGAGCACTCGTCTGACGTGTTGAACGTGTTCCTGGAGAGATGAAGAAAAAATCTGTAAGTCATCCAGGTAAACATATATAAACTGATCTACCATATCTCTCAAGACATCATTAACGAGTGCTTGGAAAACCCCTGGCGAGTTGGAGAGCCCGAACGGCATCACCAAGTATTCAAAGTGCCCTCTGGGGGAATTAAAGGCGGTTTTCCATTCATCCCCCTTCCTGATGCAGACCAAATGATAATTACGTAAATCCAATTTTGTGAATACGGATGCTCCCTGTAAACTCTTGAAAGCTGAAGACATGAGTGGTAACGGATAAGTGTACTTTATTGTAATGTTGTTCAGCTGTCGGTAATCAATACAAGGTCGCAGAGAACCATCCTTCTTACCCACAAAAAAGAATCCCGCCCCCGCTGGAGAAGAGGAAGGACGGATGAACCCAGATGCTATTTCTCCATGGCCTCCTTCTCAGGAATAGAAAGAGAGTATAACTTGCCTTTAGACAGAGATTTACCTGGCACTAAATATATGGCACAGTCATAGGGACAATGTGGAGGAGGAGAAGCAGCACGGGACTTACTGAACACCTCCTTCACGTCCAGATACTCTGTGGGCACGTTTGGCAATACCATGTTCTCCTTCTGAAAGACAGAAACAGGGACAACAGGACAAGCAGAAACCAGACAAGACTCATGACAACTTTCACTCCACAATGTGACTGTGTTGGAACCACACTCCACTCGTGGATTATGTTTTATTAACCAGGGGTGACCTAACACAATGGTGCTACAGGTGAGTCCATGAGGAAAAAGGATATGGTTTCATGATGATTGCCAGAGGTGAGCAGAGTGATGGGTTCTGTGTAGTGTGTGATGTGAGGCAGTTCCTGGCCGTTGAGTGCGGTGACATGGATGGGAAGAGACAAGGGTAGGACAGGAATGTTCAGGTGATGTGCAAGGAGTGAATAGATGAAATTACCTTCGGCTCCAGAGTCCAGAAGGGCATGAGGAGAGTCAATGATGTTGTTGAGGACTTCCCAGCAGAGATCCCACCCGATAGTAGCCTCATTTTTACTACCGGGCTGGCTCCTTTAACCGGGCAGGAATAGATGGTATGTCCTGAGCCTCCGCAGTATAAGCATAGTCCTTGGGACCTCCGCCGCTCTCTCTCCCTCCGGGACAGCCGAGCTCTACCCACCTGCATGGGTTCGTGGTCGTCGACGGGACCGACCGCGTTCTCTCGACTCGAGTGCCCCCTGACCGGAGAGATGGTATGGCGCGTAGGACTGGTCTGACGACCCAGGCGATTAATCCATGCATCAACTCGTAAAGCTAAGTCGATAAGACCATTGAGTGTGGGGGGCAGCTCGAGGAGGTAGATCTCCTTTTGAGCACGGTTGGACAGCCCATGCAGGAATCGATCCTACTGCGCTGCCTCATTCCACTGGCACGCGGCTGCCAGGTTGCGGAACTGAATGGAGTAATCCGCGACCGAAGATGTTCCCTGATGAAGGTCTGAGAGCTGGTGAGCGGCTTTCCTGTCGGCCACGGCTCGATCAAATACCCTCCTCATTTCCTCCGAGAGGGTGTGGAACGAGGCGCAACACGGATGTTGATTCTCCCACACCACCATCCCCCATGGGGCGGCCTTGCCGACAGTAGAGTGAGCGTGAACGCCACCCTTGATTCCTCGGTGGCGAAGGTGCGGGGCTGCAAGGCAAAATGCATGGAACATTTTTTTAGAAAAGTTCTGCAGAAGGCTGGCTGAGCTGCTGGATCTGCTGGGTGAGCTCGGACACCTGTGCCACCAACGCTTGGATAGCGCGTCTGGTGTTAGAGATGCTCTCCTGCTGTTGATCCATGCGTTTAATACTGTGGTGCATAAAGTCTGTGAGAGTGTTGGTGCTCGCTGCTTCCATGGTGGTGAGAACTTTCTGTGACGACTGGGTGAAGGAGGGACTGGAAACAAGTGCAAGTTAACAATTTAATGATAATAAAACAAACAAACAAGACTACAAAAACAATGCTGGGAAGTCGACAATCCAAGATGGCGGTGAGGCGGTGAGTAATCCGGATGGTGACGGTTAGAAGGCAGCAGGAGAGGATGGCACAAGAACTGCAGGGAATAGAGCCGAAGGTAAGTCTTGATGCTTAGTGAAAGTGCGGAGAGTGGATGAGGTTACGGGGTAAGACACGAACATCCAACGCAAACGACACAGAAGCAAAAGACAGAGGTTCCGACATTAAACAACATTCTCACAAACACAAGATGTGAGACAAGCCAATATATAGGGAGTGTGTAATGAGTGACAGCTGCTGCTGATGACAATTAACTGATACGCCCACAAACTAATCAGTGCAGACGCGAAACACACAGACTTCACCACAAAGTGTAAAAACCCAGAGATCACGGTTTACCAACCGTGACACAATCTCATTAGAAAGCACTTCATATTGGATCAGGACAATGACCCAAAACCAGTACTGCCACTGCCTATATGCAGAGTACGCAGTCTCCTTAGGGCACCACCTCTCCATCCCAGTTGTAAAATAAATAAATAAATAAATACAACATGCGCCATTGTCCCAATCGCGCTCACGACCGCTCACACTTCATGTTTACAGCTGAATGCTCATAATTGATGGATGGACATGCCCGGGTAAAGGACATCAGCAATCCTTTGCAGTGAAAAAAAAAAAAAAAAAAAAAAAAAAACGGCATAAAGTTGGCTTGACGTTGGACGTTCGAGAGTCTCAAATTTAGGGACCGTCTCTAAAGTTACATGCGATATTGGTATGCACTTTTCTAACGTCAGTAGCATTTGAGGAGTGTAAGGGAAACAGGTCAATTTAGCTCAAAGGGAATCATTTAATAATTTAAAGGGAATTTGAACAGAATCACTGTTTCACGGCTGATCAATGAGATGCCCTGCGATTCACTGAACAAGCCGTTTAACATCAAATCTGCCCTGGATATTAATATCCAAACTATAGTGAAACACTATCAATTAGCACAGTAACAAGATCGGCAGTTTAAGACATTAACTTGTAAGCACAAAACACAAGATACTTCTCTTTTCAATATGAATAAGGCTTTATTAGATAAATCTAAGACATATAAACTAATCTAACACATAAACGCAGGCACACACACATTCACACAAGTTGCAGGAAGATCGAAAGTTAGGGAAAGATGAGTTTAAGAGAATGGAAATATGGAATCCCAAGTTTACAGCAATACGTTAAATTGCATAGACATGAACAACCATCAATCACGTAATTAGCCCTCGCATTGAGTTCCTCAATGTGACTAAAATTATATTAGATACACCAGCACAACAAATATCTGGGGATATGTTGCCTTCGTGTCCTGTGAAAGGGACTCCCGTTGAAAGGGGTATCCCGGTGTCGCTGATTGGCTGGAAGTTCAGTAGTGGCTGAAGTGACATCTTGGGAAGCCTGTGGTTGTTGGGCGTTGGCTGAAGGTGCAGAGTCATGTGCGCTGGTTGAAGTTGAACGGGCACCCGAGGTCAGGCGTCGGAGACTCGACGTTACAAAACTTAACTCAGAACATGAAACTCTCAAACGGAAAAGAAAAGAAATAAAGTTTGACGAGACAAGGTTGTGTTCCTTCTCATCGTGGCTAAGTAGCAGCAGGCGTGAAGGCTGTAGTAGCACGCTGCAACCGCGCTCAAAGAACAATGATGACTAACCGCATGGCTAGATGCTACAAGCTAGCCGAAGCATAGCTAGAGACTAGAAGCAGACACTAAAAGCAGACTAAAAACAAGGCATGACTGATAGCACAAACAATGCTAGAACTAAAAGCAAGATTTCATGGTGTCCAAAGTATTTAAAGTGGCCTGTTGGCCACACCTCAAATGTTGTCTTGACCAATCAGATATTGTCTTGGCTCGGGGGTATCATAAATCATTTGTTTATCTTACCAAGCATGTGGTCCGAATTTTCCTGCCTTGCAGGGTCTAATTTTGGACATGATTCCTATTACCAGGTTATGATATATTTTACAAATAAATGATTGTCAGGACAATATCAAGCAAGAAAATTAAATCACACACATACCAGACATGACTATGTATCCTTCAGCTATCCCATAGTTATTAAAAAAAGAACATACACAATAAGTGATTATTACATGATAGTCAAATGTGTGGGTGACACATAAATGAATATGGAGCGAAGCGATGGACTGATTAATTTATAAGTCTTTTTGAGTTAATTCTGGTCCATATATCTGTACAAAAGAAGTTTCTTTGCCATTCTCATGACAAAGGGATGTTCTGTGAAGACAGAGGTTTAAAGCCCTTCCCCCCCTTAGGAATTTCAGTCTGGTTCTGCTCTCTGGGGGAAGTCAATGGAAGTGTTTAACTTGATCTCCTGGGTTTACATGTGATGTCCAGGGTTGCATTTCCATTACGAACAACACATTTGGCACCAAATTTCTCTTCTTTGAATTGAAATAGTAAATAATTGTTCTAGTGGTGTTAATGTTGAAGCTGTTGTGTGAACAAGTTGGTTGGTCATCTTGCTTGGTTCTTGTGGCACTAGAACTGATTTATGACTTCCTGAGGAATTCGGCTCTCGTGTTTCAAACATCGCTTTGATAGACTCTTTAATTTGTCTGGTTCGACTCATTTCTGTTACAGGAGAATGACTTACAGTCCTGAAACAACTGTAATTGTTCATCTAGATGTCAGCTATAATGCACAATTGAATTGAATGTTTGATATTTATTCAAATAAACTGTAAATCATATGTAAATTATGCTACTTTTTCACATGGGCTCAAACGCAAATTTGAAGCTCAGTAGCATTTCAGGAGAAAGACTTGCAGTCATAAAACAATTGTAATGTGTTAATTAAGGTGTCAGCTACAATGCACACCTCATAGATTTTTAATATATATTAAAATAAAGTATAAATCTTTTAGGTTAAAACGAGGTCCATTTATCATCACAGGCACATTCCTGTGAAAGTTTTTTTTTCAGGTTCCCTAACGAAAATTAGCCATGGTTTTAACAATAACACCACAAATTATTGTTCTTGTAGCCATGGTAAATGCAAATTAACCATGGTTTTGTTACTTAAAATAATAATTTACAAAGAAGTATAAATATACTGTAATATTTTTGTTGTTATTGTTGTTGCTATAAAAACAGACCTAAGCCATCAATAGCCTTTAAAACTACTTAAAATGCATTATATTAAAAAACAACGAGGCAATAATGATTGGTTAATAATAACACTGTTAAAATACAAAATATAGGCAAATACAAAATAAACAATTTACGGACATGTTATTACAAATGCCTGCAAGCAAAGGGAGCCAAATGCCATGTAGTTGCTGCTGCTACACTTACAGGACAATCAAATTCTTGTATAGGATAACATTACATAACATTGAATAACATTTAATTCAAATATTCACTTAATCTTTCATTTTTGGACACCTTTTTGCAATAGATGACACAGCCTTTATACTTCTCTTAAACTGATTTAGGTAAAAGTGTTAGCTCTCAAATTGAAAAAAAAAGAAAAGATTCAAAGCAGGTTTGCTTCATAACCTTTATTTCATAGGTGTAGGAAAATGATTATATGAGAAAAAACATGTGATCTCCCTTACTAGGAATTATCTGTGTGTTCTGATATTGTTGATGTAATCAATTTGAAGACTGCAGACTGTTTTTTTCCCCCTATTGGACTGTTGTTCAGTGATACAATTGGACCTGAATCATCTGAGTGGATTCCTCTGGAACAAATTCTCTTCATCATCTTGTCGTACTTCATCAACTCATCAGCTCTTCTTTCCTTCGTACTTGATTAACTGAATATTATTTCTGGTGAAGTGGTAGGACTGAAAAATTTTTTCTTACTTTTTCCACACATCGTACAGGACTGAGATATTTTTGTTGTTGTTGTTGTTTACACACTACATTGGGACTGATACTTTTTTTCCCCTTTCCAAACTTGAATTTTCAAAAATCAGTTTCCTTCGGTTACAATTGTATTGTTATCAAGCTCAATTATTTTATTTGGAGAGTGAATATCATTCAATGTTCATTACTTTGCTTTTAAAGTGCCAGAACAAAGAGCATTTAAATCGACTGCCTTACAAAATTCAATTCTGGCTAACTCGAATTCTTGTCTGTGGCTTTGTTTTATTTTTATTTATATTTTCCATGTGATATTTCAGTTGTTCATTTAAATTGAGAATTTGGTTTAAAAGGAAAAATACCCCAAAGCTCCTAGAACTAACTTAGAAAACTGATATTTACCATTAGATCATAAATCCCTGAAGTGCCCCCCTGAGTTTTAGGGTACTCCCCTGAGTTTTAGGGGGTTACACTTAAAAAAAGTAGTATAACTACTGTAGTATAACATAGTAAAACTGCTTAATTTCCTTTCACATGATTTCTGAATGCTTGAGACTATAAAATAAATTAGAGTCATAATAAAGTTATAGCCAAAGGTAAATGTCGAGAGCTTTTGTAATTTGTAAATAATACAATTTATTCACATACGTTTTTATTTGATTAAAGTTTTATTTTCACCCCTATAGTAGGTTTTTGTTTTTCCATCATATTTGAGGAAGGGGGGCACAACAATACAATCCTGCTTAGGGCACCCATTTGGCCAGCAGCGGCCCTGCCCAAAACACCCTGCCAGTTCAGTCAAGGACTTTAATCAGGGCAAAGAAATATAAAGTCTTAGATTGCCCAATTCAAGGAAACTCCCCCAAACAAGCAACAGTTGGAATTGGACGCATTAAAGGCTGGGGAAAAGCATTTCAAAACATAAGACCAAGAGTCTTGTGATGTCTATGGGTTGCAGGCTCACTAATCTGATTTCTACTAAAAGCGTGTTTTAACATGTGTAGGCAATTGGTTATAATGGAACTTTGTGAGACCGCAATAAACTATGGAGAGTGGCTTCTTTTATTGATTATTAAGGGAGTTTGAAATGGGATATTGATTTAAAACAACAATTCAATAAACAAGAAATATATATTATATATAAAACATAAAATATAAATATATATATAAAATATAAAATATAATATATATATATATATATATATATATATATATATATATATATATATATATATATATATATATATATATATATAATGTATAAAAACACTATTGCATGATTTTGTCAACAAAAATAGTTTAAAACAGCAGCTGCACATCTCTAAAAGCAAACACAGTGGTGTTTTGTTTATAAAGGAATGTGCGTTTTTAAACTAGTCAGTGATTCATGATTACCCATTCATAAATGCTTCATTCCTGTACGAATCAGCCATTCGTTTGAAGATTAAAGACCTGTCCCCCTCAATGTCTATGGTGGTTAAGGTCGTGTTTTGAAGTGTCTTTTAATTTTCTTACTCTCTGGCTCGGGATATTCTAAAAAAAACATCTCTAAATATAAGTATATATACCATGTTTATTTTAGTAATCCAGTTTAACTGTATTGGTTGTTGATTGTGGCCTGTGGAATGTTCGTCCACTCATCTTCAATGGCTGTGCGAAGTTGCTGGATATTTGTAGGAACTGGAACATGCTGTTGTATACGCCAATCCAGAGCATCCCAAACATGCTCAATGTTTTCAGCTTCCAGGAATTGTGAAAAGATCCTTGCAAAATGGGGCCGTGTATTATCATGCTGCGACATGAGGTGATGGTCGTGGATGAATGGCACAACAATGGGCCTCAGGATCTCATCACGGTATCTCATTCCATCAATCAAATTCCATCAATAAAATGCACCTTTGTTCATTGTCCATAACATATGTCTGCTCATACTATAACCCCACCGCCACCATTTGCCACTCGATCCACAATGCTGACATTAGCAAAATACTGACCCACACAATGCCATACACACTGTCTGCCATCTGTCCTGTACAGTGAAAAGCGGGATTCATCTGTGAAGTGAACACCTATCCAAAGTGCCAGACACCATTGAATGTGAGCATTTGCCCACTCAAGTCCTTACTGCAGTCAGGTCAAGACCCCGATGAGGATGACGAGCATGCAGCTTCCCTGAGACGCTTTCTGACAGATTCTCAGAAAATATTTGTTTACACAAACCGATTGTTTCTGCAGCTGTCCATGTGGCTGGTCTCTTGAAATACTTCTGCTTAATGTTACACTCTCAGATATGCAAAATCACTGATCAGAGCGAGAGCGTCGCGAAATGTCACAAAAGGAGTGTGTTTTTGGTTGCCAGGGCAAGACAACCCTGCACAGATTACCAAAGAAAAAACAGCATCCCTTAATGCTGTTTTTTCTTTGGTAATCTGTGCAGGGTTGTCTTGCCCTGGCAACCAAAAACCAAAAACTCCAGTGGATGGAGTTTATTTTTACAGAGCATCAACGGAGTTGTGCAAGTGTTTGTGTTTGTTCCCTGCATTTCGAAGATGCTTGTTTTACAAACAAGGTCCAGTTTGACGACGGATTTGCGGATCGTTTATTTCTTAAGGATGATGGAAACCCAACGAAAAAGGGTCACAATCGCGTGTTGGAACCGCAGGGGGTGAGTAAAACTGCTTAAAATATCTCTGCCTTCTTGTTAGTGCGTCCGCCTCCCATCGGAGACCCCGGTTTGAGCCCCGCTCGGAGCGAGTCGTTGATGCTGCTGCTCTCGTTCAGTTTCAGCCTCGGGATCTGATTCTGGATCATAAATAAACGGCTGAATCTGACTGTTAGCCATGGTTTGTTTTGGATGATGGTTTTTTCCTCAAGGTAATGTCAGAGCCGTTAAATATGTTTTTCAACGGCTCTGGGTAATGTCACAGCTTCCAAACGCTCTCAACGCAAAAGCCTACTGGCGCTCGTGATTCTTTTGCTCCGCCCACACGTCACGCCTCCAGTCGGTCGTGTTTTTCTGGGAAAAATCGGTACAGACTATCTTTCTCTTATGAATATAATAAAACTAAAGACTTTTTGGAGTTATGAAAGATGCAGTACTACTCTATAGGTACTCAAGATTAACAGGATATTGAGTGAAAACGAGCATTTCACCCCCCCTTTAATCATACACTAGATTTAAAGAGTCACACAGATGGGAAATCAAAAATTACCTGTATTACAGTGTATGATGTAGCTGTCCATCAGTGTAAACAATGTGCAAAGTAATTAAACCAAAAAGTACACGATTTAAAAAGTTATTGGCTTCTAAAGTAAGGAGTCGACTCTGAATCGCTGAAACGAGTCGTTTTAGATTTCTAATCTTTTGCCCATCTCTATGTACGTCACTAGGAACACTTTGCATAATAATCTCGGAACGGAACTCTGACCTGCCCCACCCCCACACAGACGCTCTGGTTGGTGTGAGAGCATCATGTCAAGGAGACAGTGTGTTTTTAATTGTAAAGGCAAGTTTGTTTTATTTTCACTGCCAAAGAATGAAGATCAGAAGAACCAATGGCTAAAATTCATTTTTACCACCATACAAGAGCAGTACAACAAATCCTTGTTGTGTTCACAACATTTCACTGATGACTGCTTTTCTAATCTCGGTGAGTACGAGAACAAGGCGGGATTTTCAAAGCGTTTGGCCATAAACGCGAAGTATGATTATGAAGTTATGTGTCTGTTTTCTCCCGAGCGTCTTATCAGTATTTGTGCTGTCTGCAGCCTTTCTCTGCACTGATCTCCATGTACAAACACGTCATTAAAATGAAGTGTAACTCCGTGAATACTCAACGAAGAGACATGAGAGATATCTATAGAAAGCTTGACATGTCTACTTTGAAACTAAACAAGTGCTGCCAAAAACAGATATTCTGTGATAAACTAATCCATATGAAAACAACGCGATGTCTGTTTATCATGTCTCCCTTAGTGACCACGCCCCAGCGCTGAACGCACTATTCAGATTCAAACTGAAGCACGCGGCTTCAATACACCCACACAGAAGAAAAAGCAGCGAGACTGTTCAAGTTTTTTATTTTACTGTTTGCTTCGCGATGAGAGGAATAAGACATAATTCACCCCAAACAGATGCTAACGCATAGTTTACCATGGAGGTGTGTGCGGAACAACCAATCAAAACTGACTATGTTAGTTGACCAATCAGAACACAGTATGCTACCGAAAGGTGGGGTTTAAGGAAACTGAATCTTTTGAACAGCTTTGCATGAACCGTTTGGGGTTCTCTGAGAATTGAGGTAATTTAAAAATTATATTTTGACAAAATGACAATGTTTTTTAACCTTGGATGGATTTAAACCTAATGTACAGGACTTATAAACAGTGATAGGAAGCTTAGAATTTTCCTCTTACTGGCTCTTTAATTATATCGCATGGAATCGATCTTACTGATTTGGATATCATACCTCAAAGTGATGATGTTACAGACCATTTCCTTGTATCGTGCATGCCGTGTATAACTGATATTAACTATATTGCTCAGCTTAACCGTCTGGGCAGAACTATTGTTCCAGCCACCAAAGACCGATTCGCAAATAACCTGCCTGATCTATCTCAACTGCTATTTGTACCCAAAAATACACATAAATTAGACGAAATTACAGACAACATGGGCACTATTTTCTCTAATACATTAGAAGCTGTTGCCCCCATCAAATTGAAAAAGGTTAGAGAAAAACGTACTGTGCCATGGTATAACAGTAATACTTACTCTCTCAAGAAAGAAACTCGTAATTTTGAACGCAAATGGAAAAAAACTAACTTGGAAGTTTATTAGATCCTGTACCCACTTAATTACTGAAAGAGTTATTACCTGTAGCCGAAGAACCACTTCTCAATATTATTAACTCATCGTTATCTTTAGGTCACGTCCCAAAACCATTCAAGCTGGAGGTTATCAAGCCTCTTATTAAGAAACCAAAACTAGATCCTAGTGTACTGGCAAATTATAGGCCTATTTCAAATCTTCCATTGATGTCTAAAATTTTAGAAAAAGTTGTGTCTGCTCAATTGAGCACCTTCCTGCATAAAAATGATCTGTATGAAGAATAGACTGGACTATTGTAATGCAAGTCTAGGTGGTTGTCCTGCATCTTCAATAAACAAGCTACAGGTAGTCCAAAATGCAGCAGCTGGAGGCCTTACCAGGTCAAGAAAATATGATCATATTACCCCAATTTTACAGTCTCTAAACTGGCTACCTATTAAGTTCAGTATCAGTTACAAATTATCACTACTTACCTATATAAGGCCCGAAATGGTTTAGCTCCTGCGTACCTAACTAGCCTTATACCACGTTACAATCAATCACGCTCCCTAAGGTCACAAAAAGCTGGACTTTTGGTAGTTTCTAGGATAGCAAAGTCCACTAAAGGAGGTAGAGCTTTTTTACGTTTGGCTCCCAAACTCTGGAATAACCTTCCTGATAATGTTCGGGGTTCAGACACACTCTTTCAGTTTAAATCAAGATTAAAAATCCATCCCTTTTGCCAAGCATTTGAATAATGCATCTCTTAAATTGTGACTGCAGTTGTATCTGATCAAATGCGCATTCTTATTCTTTAGCTTGGGTTAAACTAATTAATTTTACTTTGTTGGAACAGCAGCTATGCTAACGATTTCTCTATTTGTTTCTATGTTTTGCCACAGGACAAGCTCCAGTTTGGATCCAGAACACCTGAGAAGAGATGATGCTGACCCCACAGAGGACCCCAGATGATTCTAACATTGAATCAACAAGCAGAATAAATTCTGAACAAATATAGAACAAATATTGCTACAAGTACGACTGCATCATATAATAACTGTTTTTAATAATGTTCATTGTCTGGCTGACTACGTTTTGTAATCATTTTTCTGAAAATCCTGTCATATGTGCACAAACTGACAGTAACCACTTATAAGATACTACTAAATATTGTAGAAATGTAATTTACTGTAAAGTTGCTTTGTAATGATTTGTATTGTTAAAAGCACTATACAAATAAACTTGAATTGAACCTGTGCAATAATCATGGTGTCTAATCGGCATTTTGATATGGCACACCTGTGAAGTGGATGGATTATCTCGGCAAAGGGGAATTGCTCACTAACACAGATTTAGACAGATTTATGAACAACAGTGGAGAGAAATAGACCTTTTGTGTACATAGAAAAAGTCTTAGATCTTTGAGTTCAGCTCATGAAAAATGGGGCAAAAACAAATGTGTTGCATTTATAATTTTGTTCAGTGTATATAGTGTAATCCTATGGTTTATATGCACTCACATTTTTAATTACCTGAAAATATATGTGTACATGCAGTTGTAGATGTAGATGTGTTTTCAGATATTACTGCTGACGACTGACTTCATCACTTCATCAACATGAGATGGAAAAAGTTTGACATCACAAAACATCCATGAAAGGAGCATATAGCCACAAGGACACAAGAACAAAACAGTCTTTCATCATAGTGCTTGCAATGGAAAAGTCCTGGGATTGATTCCAGGGACTGCATAGAGTGATGAAATGTATACTTTGAATGATAAAGCCTTAAAATCATAATGAAATAAACCAAACATAGTGTCTCTACTCAAACTAGAACAAAAGTAATTTGTGGGGGGAGGTGGGGGCTTCATTTCTCAGTAAACCATGCAGGCTGCATGATATAAAGTTTCACCACAACATAGTACAATAGAACAAAAACTGCTTTTTAAAATATCTTTTTCACACAAAAGCTTTCACATGATGAATCTAAAGCTTAACCTCAAAGAAAACCTTAATGTGCGCATGCGTGCACACACACACACACACGCACACACGTTTACTTATAGCTATCTAAATGGGGACATTCCATAGGCGTAACTGTATATTCTATCCACATACATCAACCCTACACCTAACTCTACCTCTTGCAAAAAACTTTCTGCATTTTTACAATAATAAAAAAAAAAACTTTGTAGGCTATATTTCTATACCAGTTTTACAAACAAGGGCGTCCCAAATGGAGATTTTGTCAGGTTTAGCTCACTTTTGACAAATTTGTACCCAAAATATGGTTAAGGTACACACACACACTGTGAACTTACACTTAAACATACACTTTTACAGCGATTTTTAACACTAGTGAGAAGCTAGATATAGTGCACCAGATTGCCCACTATACTTCGTATGATCAACAACGAAGTTACGTTTTTCCTGTAAGTCTCCTCCACATCCATCTCCCTCCACCCCCTCTAGTTTTGTTATTTCTCATGGGAAACTCCCGTAAAAAGTCCCTTAGGTTTTCTCCTGGGAAAAAACCTCATTATGAATAATCACACCAGTAGTCATTCCAAGGTTGTCCAGTTGCCAGATCTTGTATGAAAAACACATCCTACTCACACAATCGACAGATCATAGTTAAGTCTCTTTTATACTTTCTGTATAGCACTTTGGTTCCACTTGTGGTGTTGAATGTGCTTTATAAATAAAGTTTGAGTTGAGAGTTGAGTAAGAGAGATATGTGCTTTCACCCCAACAAATACACTGGGGCATTATGACCCATTCTGAGCTCCCCCTGCTGGCCTAAGAAAAGAAAAAAAGATTTGTATTTTTCATGTCCATCCAATTGTGACTAAGGCAGAAATTAATATTTTCACAGAACATATTTCATAGCTACTGCATTCAATATTGACAGAGTCAAACTACACTAAATTTAATCAAGAAAATACAATACATTACTTTCTTGGTATTGGTTGCCATATTTTAGGAAACAATCAAGAGTAAAAAGTGACAAAAATCACAAATCGTTAAAGAAAATAATGACACTTTTACACTAATAATTTCTGAAAGCTACTTGCATTCGCAAGAATAAAGCAAACTGATATTTAAATATCTTAGTGTATTCAAGCGCTCAGTCATGTGCCTGGTGACTGAATTGTAACTTAAGTTGCTGTTTGTTTCAATACAGTCACAAGTTTTGGGGGGGATTTCATGATTAAATTATGCAAATTAGCATGTTACCTTTAATAAATATGCAGTGAGTTTAACCCCCCCCCCCCAATGGTATACCCAAAGTTACGCCCTTGGAACCAATAACAACAACTGATATTTTGTTAGCCTACTATTAGTGAAAAAAGAGGAGATGTAATAAAGGTGCATCTCAATAAATTAGAATGTTGTGGAAAAGTTCATTTATTTCAGTTATTTAACTCAAATTGTGAAACTTGTGTATTAAATCAATTCAGTGCACACCAACTGAAGTACTTTAAGTCTTTGGTTATTTTAATTGTGATCATTTTGGCTTACATTTAACAAAAACCCACCAATTCACTCTCAACAAATTAGAATATGGTGATATGCCAATCGTCTACTCAACTCAACTCAACTCAAAACACCTGCAAAGGTTTCCTGAGGCTTTAGAATGTTCTCTCAGTTTGGTTCACTAGGCTACACAATCATGGAGAAGACTGCTGATCTGACAGTTGTCAAGAAGACAATCATTGACACTCTTCACAAGGAGAGTAAGCCACAAACATTCATTACTAAAGAATGTGGCTGTTCACAGAGTGCTGTATCCAAGCATGTTAACAGAAAGTTACAACTACAGTTGTCGTATTCATATTGTTAAGCCACACTTGAACCACAGATAACATCAGAGGCATCTTACCTGGGCTAAGGAGAAGAAGAACTGGACTGTTGTCTAGTGGTCCAAAGTCCTCTTTTCAGATGAGAGCAAGTTTTGTATTTCATTTGGAAACCAATTTGGTCCTAGAGTCTGGAGGAAGGGTGGAGAAGCTCATAGCTCAAGTTGCTTGAAGTCCAGTGTTAAGTTTCCACAGTCTGTGATGATTTGGGGAGCAATGTCATCTGCTGGTGTAAATCCATTGTGTTTTTAGGAAACCAAAATCACAACACCTGTTTACCAAGAAATTTTGGAGCACTTCATGCTTCCTTCTGCTGACCAGCTTTTTGAAGATGCTGATTTCATTTTCCAGCAGGATTTGGCACCTGCCCACACCGCCAAAAGCAGCAAAGTTGGTTAAATGACCACCAGACCTGAACCCCAGAGAGAATCTATGGCGTTCTGTCAAGAGGAAGATGAGAAACAAGAGACCAAGCAATGCAGTTGAGCTAAAGACCACTGTCAATGAAACCTCAGCAGTGCCACAAACTGATCAGCTCCATGCCACGACAAGTTGAGGCATTTATTAAAGCAAAAGGTGCTCTATCAATTATTGAGTACATGTACAGCAAATTAACATACTGTACTATCCAGAAAGCCAACAATTCATAATTTTTTTTTTATTGGTCTCATGAAGTATTCTTATTTGTTGAGAATTTGTGGGTTTTATTAAATGTGAGCCCAAATCATCACAATTATAAGAACCAAAGACTTAAACTATTTGTCTGTGTGCATTTAATTTATTTAATACATCAGTATTCACAATCTGAATTGATTTACTGAAATTAATGAACTTTTCCTTGACATTATAATTTATTGAGATGTACCTGTGTGTGTTGCCTTACCTGGTTTGGGCGCTAACAGTTAGGCTTTGCCTGGAGAGCGGAGCTTAATAACGTTCAGTTGCTGTTGACATACATGGCGTTCAGTGTAGTTTTTTTTACACTTATGTAATCTATACTGTATTTATTCAAACACTGATACATTAGAAAGAACCTGTTGTAAATACCACATCAGTTTTTTTTTTTAAATAAATAACTGAATTTGCTTGGGATGTACAGTAGAGGGCAGCATTTACATATTATATACAAGTGCAGAGAAATTATTTCATGTCTGACTTTTAGACAATAGAGACAAATTATTTGTTATTTTTCAAATTATTAAATGCTCAGTCTGGAAGAATGCAAAACAGAGCAAAAACAGTAATTTACAGCAAGTAACCACAAATGTATTTATTTATTTGAATAAATCCTGATGTTTGCTTCTAGAAATTACATGGCAGAAATGTTTATGCACTATTTGTGGCATAAATTAGATAAAGGTATGGCTTGTGATGTATCTGTGGGTGAACTGTCAATCAAAGGTTACTGTTCATTTGCAGTGCTGCTGCCTGTGGAATCCTTGAATGCTTCTGTAAAAAGAAAAAGAAAAAAGAAGGACCAATTCAAATGCACCATTATAAGTTAAGCTTGTATTAAATGGTTTTAACTGTGTATATTGGATAAAGGTAGAACAGGAACTGAAATTTTGTCTGGTTTCAATTGGACTCACGTTAGACAAAAATTCATCAGAGTGATCATCTTCCACTGGCAGGCTTTCTTTTCATAGTTTATTAATATAGTTATGTATATTATTTTATTTATTACATATATCTAATTCAGTACTTTCTCATAAAAATATAGTACTTTTTGAATGGTGTAATAATGTGATGTGCAAAGGTGCTAAATGATGCTACATCATAAACTAAAATTACTAAGGAAAAGACTAACAATGGTCAATATACAGTGGGGAAAATATTAATTTGATCCCCTTCTGATTTTGTAAGTTTGCCCACTCCCAAAGAAATTGAGGGTCTGTAGTTTTTATGGTAGGTTTATTTTAACAGGTAGAGACAGAATATCAACCAAAAAATCCAGAAAAATCTCATTATATAAGGGTTAGAAATGTATTTGCCTTTTGAGTGAAATAAGTATTTGACCCCCTACAAACCAGCAAGAATTCTGACTCCCAGAGATTAGTTATGTGCCCATGTGGAACACAGATTAGTCTGTGATTTTAAGAAGTTACTCCTAATGTCAGCTCGTTAGGTGAATAAGACACCTTTCCACACAATCTGTATCTTCCATTTCAACCTCTCCCATCACCGTGAACAAGAGCAAAGGATGTCAGAGAAGACTGCATATCTGCACAAGGCTGGAATCGGCTACAAGAACATCAGCAAGAAGCTTGGTGAGAAGGAGATAACTGTTGGTGCGATTATTAGAAAATGGAGCTCCGTGCAAGATCTCGCCTCATGGGGTAAGGATGATCATGAGAAAGGTCAGGGATCAGCCCCAAACTATATGGGAGGAGCTTGTTAATGATCTTAAAGGGATAGTTCACCTTAATAGCAAAATTAAACTCTGAAAATGAACGTGGATTTGCGCATCTTCTCAGTTAACAACGGCTCTGTGTAGTAACAGCTGCTCTATGTGAAATCACGCACCTGATGGAATTTACCGCTGATTAGAGAACCGGCTTTACTGACGAGATGCGCATAACGATTGGCCGATCGTGATCGGAGCACCGTGTTTTTCTTACCTTTCTGGACATGGACAGTATACCGTACACACAGCTTCAATGGAGGGACTGAGAGCTCTCGGACTAAATCTAAAATATCTTAAACTGTGTTCCAAAGATAAATGGAGGTCTTACAGGTTTGGAACAACATGAGGGTAAGTTATTAATGACATCATTTTGCTATTTGGGTGAACTATCCCTTTAAGGCAGTTGGGACCACAGTCACCAAGCAAAACATTGGTAACACACTATGCTACTATGAACTGAAAGCCTGCAGTGTCCCTGCTCAAGAAAGCACATGTACAGGCCCATCTTAAGAACATATAAATGAAACTTTGAGTTGCCAAATGACAGACAAGAGACCTTAAAGGCCGTGTTGCAAGGTTAATTTTTTAACGAATATGTGCAATTTGCTTGTTGAACATGATGAAGATGGCCAAATTTTTCTTATTTTGTTGAAATATAATTTTTTTCCATTTAGTTAGTAAGCAACAGAAGATACTTGTATGTTTCCCGGTATACAAATTAAGTACAATTTACCTTGATCTTCAAATTCCAAAAGTTTTCACCCCCCAGTTCTTAATGCATCTTGTTTCCTTCTGGAGCATCAATGAATGTTTGAATCTTTTTAAATAGTTGAGTTTGAGTCCCTCAAATGTCCTCAGTGTGATAAGATGCATTTCAAAATCATAAAGTCACTGCTGGAAAGGGTTCAAATATGCAAAGATGCTGGAAAACTGAAGAATCTGCAGGAGCTTAAAGCTTTTTCTGAAGAACGCTGCTCAGTTTAACTGTTCAGAACAAACAAGGGACTCATGTACAACCATCACAAAACAGAAAGACAGTCGAGGATCATCAGGTAACAGAACACAGTACTAAGAACCAAGGGTTCCCAAACTTTTGAGTGGGGTTATTTTAATCATTTCAGCTATTTTTTTGTCTTGTGGACTAAATGTTAATATCTTTTATGTACAATATCTTACTCAGGACAGTACTAAATAAAAAATAACATGCATTTAGTATGATCTCTCTTATTTTTAGAAAATTACTCATATTTTCACAGATTCTGCAAGGGGGGCCCAAACTTTCGATCCCCACTGTATATGTGTGTGTGTGTGTCGTTATTGCACACTGCTGCTCGTAGACTAGCTCCAGTGCTCATTGCTGCGATGCTAAATGATAGCAACTCACCAGGACACTTCACCAACTCTCCACTCATTCTCCTCAGACCATGCATAGGCTTTGACGGAAATCATTTCTTGGCAATTCCTCATTTGCCCTCTCACGGCTGGCTCTATCGAAATTACACAGCTGCGGGCCATTATACATGTTTGCTCTCGCCACCTCTTCCTCATCCCAGTCAGTCGCTATAGTTCTGATGCTGGGCGCGTTCCAGGCAGGTTTTTGAGCTCGGAATCACTATTTCATATCACTACTAACGACTTTGTACTGTTCCAGGCAAGTTACGCCAAACTTTCTGAGCGCAAGGAATTGTAACTAGATTATTTATTTTATTGCAATGTTGCATTGACCTAAAATAGTTTTTTCAACGTGTACTACTTGCATAAACACTGCATCCGCAGGCAGTATTATTCGTAGGGGCTATCATCGTTGTTTTGCGTGCTGTGTGTGACCTCGGAACTCTGAGTGCATCGATCTAGTACGAGACACGAGTTCACGGGTGGGAAGTCACGGATTTGATTGCTGTTCCAGTGCACTTTCACAGGTTTAAGGTTGGAAAAACACGGGTTACGGGTTGCCTGGAACGCTGCATCATACTAGACTGAGGCTAACTTTCCTCGACTTCTCCCCAACATGACGTCATCACCGAGTTGTGTAAAAAAAACGTTAATACCAAAAACTTAAAAAAATAGGTCTATAAGACCATTTTTTAGACATTTTAAAAATGATATACGTATCTTGAGTGATTTATGTACCTATTAATCGAAAGTGGTGTTTAACCTGCAACATGGCCTTTAAGGATTTAGAGAGGATCTGTAAAGAGGAGAGGATCAAAATCCCTCCTGAGATGTGTGCAAACCTGGTGACCAACTACAAAAATACCTTGGTGCTTACCAACAAGGGTTTCTGCACCAAGTACTAAGTCATGTCTTGCTTGGGGATCAAAAACTTATTTCACTCACTGAAATGAAAATCAATTTCTAACCTTTATATAATGTGTTTTTTTTTCTGGATTTTTTTGGTTGATATTCTGTCTTTATATGTTAAAATAAACCTACCATAAAAACTACAGACCCTTCATTTCTTTGTAAGTGGGCAAACTTACAAAATCGGCAGGGGATCAAATAAATATTTTCCCCACCATAGTGGTCAAGTTTCGCAGAAAAGGCTCATATATCAGCTGTGTATAATACTTGCCTTTTTGACTTTGTATACATTTATATACCAAAAAAATGACAGCAGCAAGGATACCAAAAACAAGACCAATACATATTATCAGAGCCAGAATATTTTCGAGTTCTGCAATGAACAAAAAAGAAAACAGTAATTAGTGTAAGTGACTTCTTTGTTTCTTTTGGAACCAAAAAAATTGCAAAAAAACTTTTATGTTTAAAGCTCCAATTGATTGGAATAATTTACCAGCAAATATTAGATCAATTACATCATTACATATATATATATATATATATATATATATATATATATATATATATATAGAGAGAGAGAGAGAGAGAGAGAGAGAGAGAGAGAGAGAGAGAGAGAGAGAGAGAGAGAGAGAGAGAGAGAGAGAGAGAGAGAAAGTGGCTCTTGAAGCTGTAGGTTATGCTTGCCTTTTTGTCTTCTTTCTCTTTCCAGTCTTTCTTGTCTTTGTATATGTGTATATACCACAACTGCAGCAAAGAAAGCAGCCACAATAACACCACCAACAGTTAGACATATTATCAGAGTAAGATTATTGCTGTGATCTGGAAACAACAACAAGAAAACAGTAATTAGTGTGACACCAAACTGATTTCAAGCTAGATACAAAAAAAATATATATATATATTTTACCAAAAAGGCTTCATTGGCATCTCTAGCACCCATATAAGCATGAAAATGAACAAATTTACATGTAACCATTAACTATTAAGGTCTCAAGATTATTTGACCAAAATTTGGTGAATATTCAGATAAAACATATATAAGATGAAATAGGATTAAAAAATGAAAATTTCCAAATGTCAGACATTGCCAAAGTTTGATCACACTTGACTAAATATGTTTCTGGTGATCTTCAAGGTTTCACTTTATTCTGATGGTCCCTTCAACAGATTCTGTTAAAGTAACGTTCCACCTATATATCTACTAACTATCATTAGAGTGTATGTAGAGTATGACTGGTAGGGATTAGAATAATTTGACATGTACTTGCAAAGTTACGTATATTCAGTAGAATGCCTGTTGGGAGACCATCATCATAAAGATTTATAAGCTCCTAGACTTACAGTCTTTTAATATTCTAATGAGTTACAGTAGTTGACATGCAGGTGCAATGTTACTTATCGATAACAGAATGTTCAAAACAAACCATCAAAATAAAGTGTTGCCAAATCATTTGAAAACACACCCTTATAGATCAAGTAAAGTCATATGATGGCATACCTGAACAAACTTCACTGATGATGAGATATTTAGTCTCATTGATGAGTGAATTCGAGACCACACAGCTGTAGTTGCTGTTATCCTTAACATCCAGCTTCAGACATAAATAGTTGGCATCTGATACAGTAATGCTGGACAGTAAAGTGTTTCCTTTGTACAAGGCGAGATTCGCCTTAGTCACATTCTTCACTGAACACTCCACCACACATTTGGAGCCTGATGATGGGCAACGATTGGAGTCAGTGGAAATTTGAGGACTGGCCAGATGCTCTGTGGAACATGATTAAAAAAAGAGAAAAGTATAGAAGAAATATATAGTCATAACATCATAGACTTATGCAAGATGGTTTATGGTAGCCAAATAAAAAAGGGGTTGAGAAAAGAAAAATTTATGAGACAGTCGCTGTCCAATTTTACTTCTGATTTGAAATGTCTTATTAAAATGAGTCTGATAAGTAGTTTTTAAGACTATTCAAGTAGAGGAGTTGCACTGGCATGACTCAAAATAAATAGCGAGTGCATTCAGAAGATGGCTGCCAAGTGATCTGACTCAGCTTGAAGAGTTTGAATTAACCCATACATTCCTGTTGTAATAACAAAAGAACACTTAATAACATTAATACAATAAGTTGGATGGATACAGTTCATATTTTTGCATGCTAGTATTTACATGGACAGCTAAAATGTGTGCACCCCATTTGTGAAATGATTTATTTAGTTTACTCACCACTGACAGTAACATTGAAACTCCAACAGGTGGAAGATTCATTGTTGATCTGTAGTTTATAGATTTCAGAGTCTGTTTTGCTGGTGTTTTTGATGGTGAGATCTCTAGTTTGAATGTCGAGCGAGAGTCTGCCTCTGAATCTCCCATCAGCACAGTCATTTATGTGCATATTATTATTAATTATTTCTGCACTGACAATCTTTTTAGGTCCAAACATCCATAAAATGTGAATATCCTTTTGTGAGTCTTTTAGAAGACACAAGACACTTCTGCAATTCTGAATCATCTAGCTAGTCTTCTTGAAACGTCAATTCTGCACAACAGGATAATTGTAAATACTTGCTGCAACGCCAAGCTAATATATCTTGTCTGAACTTGTGTTTTCTTCATTCTGATGAAACACGGTTCAGAAACTAGGTCAATCATCTGGCTCCAGTCTGTGCTTTTTCGTATGGGCTCAAGCACTTTACTGCAGCAAAAAAAAAATCAGGATTTACATATTTACACATTTAGACCTGTTTGTCTGTTAGATTTGACTTGTTTTTCTTGTCTCTATGCCCATTTTTCATTTAAACATTACATTTTCTATAATGCTTGTGAAACGAGTTTTGTTTAGTTTTTGTCCATGGGTGTTCTCCCTTATTAATAAATGCTCATCTTTTGATTATTGCTTTTGCCTTGAGTAATTCTCTGTGTTTTTTATCATTTATATCATTTTCATTATGTAATCATTACATAATTATTTTTATTGTTTTATACATCTCTTAATATTTTTCCTGCTTATGCATTTTCATTGTTGTTTAAACTTATGATTGTGGGGTTTTTTTTTCTATATAAAAAAAGGGCAGATGCTGAGACATAATGGTAAAAATTACTTAACAAATCAAATATAACATCAAGGAACTCATTATTATTTTCATACCCTTACACCACACCACACAGTGAGGAGTGATCCATTACATTACTTTGATGGCATAGATTTTCAAGATCGCTTTCGTATGTACAAAGAAAATGCATTGAAGCTAATATCTTTGCTTGAGCCTAGACTTTCCTGTCCGTCTCTGAGAGGAAGGCTTTTACCCAGTTCTCCCCAAGTTCTGCTCACATTGAGGTTTTTGGTATCTGGAACCTTTCATAATGAAACTGGTGATTTTTGTGGTACCAGTGAAAAAAAAAACTGTTTGTAGAATAGTTCACAAAATCTGCAGAGCCATTTGTGAACTGATGAGTCTTTACATAAAGTTCCCTGATGCTGCTGACCAAGCTAGCTATAAAGTCAAATGTCCATCAACTCTTGATGCTGAGGAGTACAGGAACCGTAAGAACCAGATATCTATCTACGTTCAGATTGTATGCACACCTAATTTACAGTTTGCAAACAATTGTTGCACGTTTGAAAGGTTCAACTCACAATTCAAGGATTTTTCTCAACACTTCATTATGTGCTCAGTTTCAGAAAGGACAACATAGCGGACTTCTACTTGGTGACAGTGGATATGGTCAGAGAGACTTTTTATTCACTCCATACATAAATCCCACAACAGCCGAGCAGCAAAGATACAACAGAGCTCATATCCGGACAAGAGGCATAGTTGAACAATGTTTGGAATATGAAAAATCATTTCATGTTCTTCCTTCAAATATTGCTTTTTTTTTTGCTCATGAACTTCTCTGGCTAACTTTTCATGATGGCCAGCTTGCTGGCATCAGGCTAGAGCAGATGTGGAGCGCACACACTCATTGTGCTCTGGCTTTTCCAACCTGTTCAGATTTCTTGCTTATGTGGGGGAAAAACACGGAAGCACAAATGAACTCACATTGTCCTTAGAATGGAAGAAGAATAAAGACTGAAAGAGCAGAATATACAATACTTACCAAAGGAAATAACCAATTTCTTTCTTACATACCATTTGTGCTCAGTTCTTCATCTGAACTGTTCAAGTGATCATCATCTATTATACCATCCAGAGGTTGCTGGTGCTGTATTTTTTCCAGACAGGAAGTCACTCAATTCATCATTTTTTTCATTAATTGGTGGTCTACCACCAATAGTACGTCACTGTCTTCTGATATCTGCATTTTGTCTTTTTAAAGCCAGTTTAAGGTTCTTCCACAGAGTCTATACAAGCAAATATTCATCCATCCATTCATCATCTACCGCTTATCCGGGGCCGGGTCGCGGGGGCAACAGTCTAAGTAGAGACCACCTCAGCTGGCTCCTCTCAATGTGGAGGAGCAACGGCTCTACTCTGAGCTCCTCCTGAGTGACCGAGCTTCTCACCCTATCTCTAAGGGAGCGCCCAGCCACCCGACGGAGAAAGCTCATTTCGGCTGCCTGTATCCGGGATCTTGTCCTTTCGGTCGTGACCCACAGCTCATGACCATAGGTGAGAGTAGGAACGTAGATTGACCGGTAAATCGAGAGCTTTGCCTTACAGCTCAGCTCCTTCTTCACCACGACAGACCGGTACAGTGACCGCATTACTGCAGAAGCTGCACCGATCCATCTGTCAATCTCACGTTCCATCCTTCCCTCACTCATGAACAAGACCCCAAGATACCTGAACTCCTCTACTTGAGGCAGGAACTCTCCACCAACCTGAAGTGGGCAATCCACCCTTTTCCGACTGAGAACCATGGCCTTGGACTTGGAGGTGCTGATTCTCATCCCAGCCACTTTACACTCGGCTGCAAACCGTCCCAGTGCACGCTCAAGGTCCTGGTCTGAGGAGACCAACACAACAACATCATCTGCAAAAAGCAGTGACGAAATCGTATGGTCCCCAAACCGGACACTCTCCGGCCCTTGGCTGTGGCTAGAAATTCTGTCCATAAAAATTATGAACAGAACCGGTGACAAAGGGCAGCCCTGCCGGAGTCCAACATGCACCATGGAACAGGTCTGACTTACTGCTGGAAATGCGAACTAAGCTCTTGCTCCGGTCGTACAGGGACCGAACAGCCCTAAGCAGGGGGCCGCCGACCCCATACTCCCAGATCACCCTCCACAGGATGTCGCGAGGAACACTGTCAAATGCCTTCTCCAAATCCACAAAACACATGTGGACAGGTTGGGCAAACTCCCATGAACCCTCCAGCACCCTGGAAAGGGTATAGAGCTGGTCCAGTGTTCCATGACCGGAACGAAAACCACACTGTTCCTCCTGAATCCGAGGTTCCACTATCGGCCGAATTCTCCTCTCCAGTACCCTGGCATAGACTTTCCTGGGGAGGCTGAGAAGTGTGATCCCCCTATAGTTGGAACACACTCTCCGGTCCCCCTTTTTGAAAAGAGGGACCACCACCCCGGTCTTCCGGTCCAGACGTACTGTCCCCAACTGCCATGCGATGTTGCAGAGGCATGTCAGCCAATACACCCCCACAACATCCAGAGACTTGAGGTACTCGGGGCGGAGTCCTCCTCCGAGTCCCCAGCCACTGCTTCCTCAATGGAACACAAGTCGGTGGGATTGAGGAGATCCTCGAAGTATTCCTTCCACCGCCCAACAATATCCCCAGTTGAGGTCAACAGGTGCCCATCTCCACTGTAAACAGTGTTGGTAGGGCACTGCTTCCCCCTCCTGAGGCGTCGAACAGTTTGCCAGAATCTCTTCGAGGCCAACCAATAGTCTTTCTCCATGCCCTCACTGAACTCCTCCAAGGCCCGGATTTTTGCCTCCACAACTACCCGGGCTGCAGTCCGCTTGGCCTGCCGGCACCTGTCAGCTGCCTCCGGAGTCTCACAAGCCATCCAGGCCTGATAGGACTCCTTCTACAACTTGACGGCATCCCTTTCTTCTGGTGTCCACCACCGGGTTCGGGGATTGCCGCCTCAACACAAGCTCAGGCTCCTTCCCCGCCAACAAGGTGACATTACACGTTCCTAAAGCCAGATTCCGTGTCTGTGTCCAAGCAAATATCATTCATTATAAATTGTCTCAAAATTATGACAAGTGTGCTATGAATGAAGAAATGAAGAATGAATGAAGAAATCTCATGTTGTTGTATTCGTCTTGTGGCTGGCTGCATTTTAATTTGCATTAAATTCACTGCATTGCATTCCTAGTTCTCCTTTTCATTTGCAGACTAGCAGTAGTGTGGATTTTACTTTCAATAATTGGATGGATTGTCACAATTTGTTTCAGTAGTGTTTTTTCAGTCACTTAGGTTTTTTAACAAATAATGTTTGCCATTGCCATTGTTTTGTGTCAAGATGTACACCAATAATAATGTTTTCTAGTCTATTGCAGGTTTTTATGAGCACCATCAGACCAACGGCATGTGCCTATACTCAACATAATCATTTTTATAACAGGTGTTCTTATTTAAGTTTACTTACTTTACTCCATGATGCTGCAGTCTTAGACTAACTAAGCCTATTTTAAGCCATGTTCATAAAAGGTACTTTAATATCCCAGTTTAACAAGTACACATTAAGGGCTACTACTGGCTTATTCTAAGCCCTGTCTGTGGAACCGGGCCTATATGTTGATATAGGATTAATACACTGTGACACATTTAAATAAAAGCAATTTATATTTGACTTAATCTATCAATCATACAGACTCTTTATTAGCTGTAGATGTGACAATCTTAAATGAATGGCTTAGCTCTTCATGGCTCATATTTGTATATTAGCTACACATGAATTAACAGAGCACCCATATTATAAAGTGTTACTAAAATGTGAATCCAGCTTGCCATGTCAACACAAGTCGGTGGGATTGAGGAGATCCTCGAAGTATTCCTTCCACCGCCCAACAATATCCCCAGTTGAGGTCAACAGGTGCCCATCTCCACTGTAAACAGTGTTGGTAGGGCACTGCTTCCCCCTCCTGAGGCGTCGAACAGTTTGCCACAATCTCTTCGAGGCCAACCAATAGTCTTTCTCCATGCCCTCACTGAACTCCTCCAAGGCCCGGATTTTTGCCTCCACGACTACCCGGGCTGCAGTCCGCTTGGCCTGCCGGCACCTGTCAGCTGCCTCCGGAGTCTCACAAGCCATCCAGGCCTGATAGGACTCCTTCTACAACTTGACGGCATCCCTTACTTCTGGTGTCCACCACCGGGTTCGGGGATTGCCGCCTCAACAGGCACTGGAGACCTTACGGCCACAGCTCCGAGCAGCCGCAGCGACAATGGAGGTGGAGAACATGGTCCACTTGGACTCAGTATCTCCAGACTCCCTCGGGATCCGGTCAAAGCTCTGCCGGAGGTGGGAGTTGAAGATCTCTCTGACAGGGGGCTGTCCAGCTTCCTCCCCCGCCATCGGATCCAACTCACCACCAGGTGGTGATCAGTTGACAGCTCCGCCCCTTGTTCACCCGAGTGTCCAAGACATATGGCCGAAGGTCTGATGACACGACCACAAAGTCGATCATCAACCTCCGGCCTAGGGTGTCCTGGTGCCACGTGAATTGATGGACACCCTTATGCTTGAACATGGTGTTTGTTATGGACAAACCGTGGTTAGCACAGAAATCCAATAACAGAACACCGCTCGGGTTCAGGTCAGGGAGGCCGTTCCTCCCAATCACGCCCCTCCAGGTGTCACTGTCACTGCCCACGTGAGCGTTGAAGTCCCCCAGTAGATCGACGAAGTCTCCAGTCGGAGCACTTTCCAGCACCCCTCCCAGAGAATCCAAGAGGGCTGGGCAGTCCGCACTGCCGTTCGGCCCGTAGGCACAAACGACAGTGAGAGATCTATCCCCGACTCGAAGGCACAGGGAAGCGACCCTCTTGTTCACCGGGGTAAACTCCAACACATGGTGGCTGAGCTGGAGGGCTATAAGCAAACCCACTCCAGCCCTCCGCCTCTCACCATGGGCAACTCCAGAGTGGTAGAGAGTCCAGCCTCTCTCAAGAAGTGTGTTTCCAGAGCCCAAGCTGTGCGTGGAGGTGAGCCCAACTATCTCTAGTCAGTACCTCTCGACCTCCCACACAAGCTCAGGCTCCTTCCCCGCCAACAAGGTGACATTACACGTTCCTAAAGCCAGATTCCGTGTCCGTGTCTGTGTCCAAGCAAATATCATTCATTATAAATTGTCTCAAAATTATGACAAGTGTGCTATGAATGAAGAAATGAAGAATGAATGAAGAAATCTCATGTTGTTGTATTCGTCTTGTGGCTGGCTGCATTTTAATTTGCATTAAATTCACTGCATTGCATTCCTAGTTCTCCTTTTCATTTGCAGACTAGCAGTAGTGTGGATTTTACTTTCAATAATTGGATGGATTGTCACAATTTGTTTCAGTAGTGTTTTTTCAGTCACTTAGGTTTTTTAACAAATAATGTTTGCCATTGCCATTGTTTTGTGTCAAGATGTACACCATTAATAATGTTTTCTAGTCTATTGCAG
This sequence comes from Carassius gibelio, assembly GCF_023724105.1. Classification (NCBI taxonomy): domain Eukaryota; kingdom Metazoa; phylum Chordata; class Actinopteri; order Cypriniformes; family Cyprinidae; genus Carassius; species Carassius gibelio. Next base: position 20,736,940 of record NC_068417.1, on the reverse strand, counting down.
GTTTTTATGAGCACCATCAGACCAACGGCATGTGCCTATACTCAACATAATCATTTTTATAACAGGTGTTCTTATTTAAGTTTACTTACTTTACTCCATGATGCTGCAGTCTTAGACTAACTAAGCCTATTTTAAGCCATGTTCATAAAAGGTACTTTAATATCCCAGTTTAACAAGTACACATTAAGGGCTACTACTGGCTTATTCTAAGCCCTGTCTGTGGAACCGGGCCTATATGTTGATATAGGATTAATACACTGTGACACATTTAAATAAAAGCAATTTATATTTGACTTAATCTATCAATCATACAGACTCTTTATTAGCTGTAGATGTGACAATCTTAAATGAATGGCTTAGCTCTTCATGGCTCATATTTGTATATTAGCTACACATGAATTAACAGAGCACCCATATTATAAAGTGTTACTAAAATGTGAATCCAGCTTGCATTTATTTGTTTGTGTGTAATTTCTCAGACCGTTAAGCATGGCACAGAATTTGTGGGTCTCCAAAACAAACCTTCAGCAGAAAACTAAAAATCTCTCAGTTATGATGTTTATTCTTGTTTTTCAGAACAGCTACCATTCCCAATATTACTAGTGATTCTTCTACATGGTCTTTTTCATCAGCATCATCAGAATCATCATCAAATATTCATGTTTAAGTTGTTACAAATACCTTTCAATGACAAATATCTCACTTCCACTGACTGTCATACGTGCAAACTATTCTGAGATGACATAGGACGTGTGCATCGCACTTTCTCCTTTGATATATGGTAGACTCGTGAGTTTTTTCTAAAGGAGCAAAGGAAGTTTCAATATTTAAATTGTGTGTGTGTCTTACCCTGTTAAATACGTGCTGAAAGTGGCGCTTGGTTTTGCGTTTGCCTATCGCGGGACTGCAGTTTCGATCTGCTAAATAGTGAGGCGTGGCCAAAGCCAGTGAAAGTACTTAATTAGCTTTTTTTAATTAAATTTTAGCGTCTGCTAAATGATTAAATGTAAATGAAGTCCAGAGAAACAAACAAAACGTACCCTCTGGTGATCCAATATACATGCACGCAGGCCCTTGAGGTAAATTTAGCATGTTAGAAAATAAAATTTGTTCTCTGATTGACTAATTTTCTGTTAGACTCCTTGAATATCTGCATGTATAATTCATATGTTTAGCGTCCGTGGTATGAAAATGATGGCTGCAACGCGTTTCCAGAGTGAACGAGTCTTCAGAGAGTTGTGAGCGAGAGCGCGAGATGCAGCCTCGATGCCAAATCCATGTTTTTCAAATTAATTTATATAAAGTAGGATGCTGCGGTTTGGAATGAGTGATAACTGTATCTTATCTAATTAACTAAATATTCAGTTTATATTATTTATTTATATTTTATTTATTTTAATAGCAATATCAGGCAACACTGTATCGCTGACATTAGTCTGTCAGTAATCAAAAAAGGCAGCAGCTATTTTCTTCATTCTATTGAAATAGCCTACTGTTCAGAAACTATAGTTTATCTGGCTCCAGTGTGTTTGTACACAGATTTAATATAACATTTTGCTTATTTCTCAAGCTTGCTTATGGTCTAAAGGCTATATCAGTGGCATCAGTATTTCAGCACCTTTTCTTTTATATTTCAGCACTATACAGGTCCTTCTCAAAAAATTAGCATATTGTGATAAAGTTCATTATTTTCCATAATGTAATGAAATTTTTTTAACTTTCATATATTTTAGATTCATTGCACACCAACTGAAATATTTCAGGTCTTTTATTGTTTTAATACTGATGATTTTGGCATACAGCTCATGAAAACCCAAAATTCCTATCTCAAAAAATTAGCATATTTCATCTGACCAATAAAAGAAAAGTGTTTTTAATACAAAAAAAGTCAACCTTCAAATAATTATGTTCAGTTATGCACTCAATACTTGGTCGGGAATCCTTTTGCAGAAATGACTGCTTCAATGCGGCGTGGCATGGAGGCAATCAGCCTGTGGCACTGCTGAGGTGTTATGGAGGCCCAGGATGCTTCGATAGCGGCCTTAAGCTCATCCAGAGTGTTGGGTCTTGCGTCTCTCAACTTTCTCTTCACAATATCCCACAGATTCTCTATGGGGTTCAGGTCAGGAGAGTTGGCAGGCCAATTGAGCACAGTAATACCATGGTCAATAAACCATTTACCAGTGGTTTTGGTACTGTGAGCAGGTGCCAGGTCGTGCTGAAAAACGAAATCTTCATCTCCATAAAGCTTTTCAGCAGATGGAAGCATGAAGCATGAAGTGCATTGACCCTGCCCTTTATAAAACACAGTGGACCAACACCAGCAGCTGACATGGCACCCCAGACCATCACTGACTGTGGGTACTTGACACTGGACTTCAGGCATTTTCCTTCTCCCCAGTCTTCCTCCAGACTCTGGCACCTTGATTTCCGAATGACATGCAAAATTTGCTTTCATCCGAAAAAAGTACTTTGGACCACTGAGCAACAGTCCAGTGCTGCATCTCTGTAGCCCATTTCCTGCACACGCCTGTGCACGGTGGCTCTGGATGTTTCTACTCCAGACTCAGTCCACTGCTTCCGCAGGTCCCCCAAGGTCTGGAATCGGTCCTTCTCCACAATCTTCCTCAGGGTCCGGTCACCTCTTCTCGTTGTGCAGCGTTTTTTGCCACACTTTTTCCTTCCCACAGACTTCTCACTGAGGTGCCTTGATACAGCACTCTGGGAACAGCCTATTCGTTCAGAAATTTCTTTCTGTGTCTTACCCTCTCGCTTGAGGGTGTCAATGATGGCCTTCTGGTCGGCAGTCAGGTCGGCAGTCTTACCCATGATTGCGGTTTTGAGTAATGAACCAGGCTGGGAGTTTTTAAAAGCCTCAGGAATCTTTTGCAGGTGTTTAGAGTTAATTAGTTGATTCAGATGATTAGGTTAATAGCTCGTTTAGAGAACCTTTTCATGATATGCTAATTTTTTGAGATAGGAATTTGGGGTTTTCATGAGCTGTATGCCAAAATCATCAGTATTAAAACAATAAAAGACCTGAAATATTTCAGTTGGTGTGCAATGAATCTAAAATATATGAAAGTTTAATTTTTATCATTACATTATGGAAAATAATGAACTTTATCACAATATGCTAATTTTTTGAGAAGGACCTGTATATGCACTTTTATCTCACAATACAACATATTAGTTGTCACATGCACAAAACTCCCAGTTGGTGGCAGCAAAGTTTAGACTAAACGCCTTTTCTAGTTTAAATTTTACCAACATGAAAGACATTTTCTAAAACTGTATATTTAAAAATGTTTTGTATAGACTACTTAATTTAATTTATAGTGTTGTTAAATAATTGTTTGATTGTTAACTCATTTTAGCCCACTGACAACTATAGTTGCCGCAGTTTATAGTTGTCATTTTCCTTTTGTAATTATTTTTCTAGATGTTATCCATATTTTATTTCTCAATGACATGCAAGCTAACAACCAAATAAAGGATTTCAAAAAAAAAAAAGAAAAAAAAAAAAGGTATTCACTTCCTTTCTGTCACATGAGGCTGTCAAGTTCCTACCCCTACTTCCAGGAAGCATGGTTAAGGCAAACCCTCAAATGTAATTTTCAAGTTACTAAGATGTTTTTTGTTGACACACACACACAAACACAGACACACACACACACACACACACACATATATAATTTATTTATTATATTACGTAAATAATATTAATGTATAGCATTATGTGACATGAGATCTCAGTGCAAGAGAAAACCTAGACATATTTCTACCACCAGGGGACGTCCTCAAACCAAGTTCATGCTTCTGCTTCCTGAATGATTTAAGACTTTCATAAAACACAGGGGTTTGAGTTCTTCATCTTCCTCTCCTCTAATCGAATGCCTGGTTAGTAGATGAATACAGACAACATAAATGCAACAGTTTGATCAGTGTCGCATGACAATCCTGGAGTATACTGTGTCATCTGTCCCGTTAGCTTTCTGAAAAACAATTCAAATTTACTGTAAGAAATGAGACTCGCCAAACAAAAGTTATTAACAAGTTAAAGACATTTATTTCACCATGACAGTAAATACAAAAAGTGTGTCATTGTTGTGTTTGGACTGCAGAGAGAAAGACACTTGCGCATGTTCCATTGAGGTCTGATCAAAAATACTAATTGTTAGTGTTTAATTACAGACCGTAAAGTCTAAATGCACCTAACATCGTGCACAGAATATTTTGACAGGTTTAAGTGATCATTATTTTATATTTTCCATGTAAGACAACTTAAATTTTATTCTGTTCCTAACACAAAGCTATCACATGACTTCAGAAGACTCTGAATATCACACAGTCATCTGGACTATATTTGTTTTGTCATTTTGGAGCTCGACAGCACCATTCACAGTAATACTGAAAAAAGTGACCTGGATGATCTTTAACGTTATGTTTCACAGTTTTCACAGCTATGAGTTTTGGACATGCAGAGAGATGGTGTTTCATTAAAAAAAATCTTACCTTTTTCTGATCATTTTGTCTGAAATATCCAGTTTCAGCATATTGTACCTCTTCATCTTCTGTCTGGACTGTTTCCACTGTATTACCATTTCCTGAAGTTTTAAAGTTAGGATGTTGTCAAATTCTCAATCATTAACATCAGTTATATTAACTCGATGCAAATGCATAAATACATGTTTCTTGCTATAAAAGCAGAAGACAGGGCTTACGTTTTTGTGCCGCTCTTCTGCGTTTCCTGTAGAGAAAATACATCACACTCACGAGAGCTACAACCAGAGCTACAGCAGACACAGATGCAGCAAGAACTTTATTTAGAAGAAACCTTTCTAAAATGGAAAGGAAGCAGTTAACTTTGGTCTCACATCAACAGTGCATTTATAGACACATATATATACACTTTCTATATACTTGATGAAACACAGAAACTCTGATTACTGTTGAATTACCTGAACATGGCTGACAGAGTTGAGTGATGTCCAGATGTGTGGTCTGGTTTGTGATGGGATTGTTGATCACACAGCTGTAGATGTTGTTCTCCTGATATTCCACCTCCAGAGGTAGAGAGAGACTGATGCTGAGATCAGACACACTGATGCTGGACAATAAACTGTTTCCTTTGTACCAGGAGAGAGTCACAGCACTCACATTCACAACTGAACACAGCAGTGAACAATTCTGGTTTGTTGATCTTTCAGATGATGAACACTGTGAAGAGTCTCTGGTGATGATGGGAAAGGGCAGAAGCGCTGTGAAATATCAAATAAAACTAAAATATTAATTCAGGAACAAACAGTGATTGACATCTTTACAATTTAGAGATTTTTAAATATTCTCAGACATGTTGGTCATCATATGTCTATACTTAAATTGTTAAAAACTATTTCATGCAGCAGTTTTTAATTTACATCTACAAGCAATTCAGCCTGAACTGGTATTCCCTTTGGGATTGTAAAGCAAAATTACATTCGATTTTATTATTATTATTTTAATATAAATAGGCCAAAGAAATTACTTTTTTGTCTTCCTTTTCCATTTGAAATATTTATGAAACACCAGGGAACACAATTTTAATTTCTGTTTCATCACAGATTCACCATTGGATCATAATGGGCTCAGTTACTCACCATAGACAGAAACATTGAATCTCTTGTATGAAGTTCCTCTGTTGCTGATGACGGTCAGTTTATAAAGTCCAGAGTGTTCAGTTCTGATGTTTCTGATGGTCAGAGATCCAGTTTGATTGTCCATCTGGAGTCTGTCTCCAAATATCTCATTATTGTCAAACATATCAATGTTTTCCTTATAGATTTCTGCTATTCGAGTCTCTTTAGGTCCAAACATCCACAGAATCTGATCGTCTCTCTTTACTTCAGTAACATAACTGTGTAGAGAGACAGAATCTCCTTCAGTCACTGACACTGACTTCACTGCATCTATATCTGCACCAAACACACCTGAAACACAAACAGAAGTTCCCAGTCAGTATTTAAAACCTGTTTCAGATCAAACAGGATGCTAGGAGGATCTACTAAAATCTCTTTAAATACAATGTGGAAAAACGTTTTACTGGGATTTTACTAATCCCAATAGAGAAAAATATTCCTAATATTTATTAAAAGGATGTTTTACACGTACCATTCATGATCAGTAAACACAGACTGAATAAAGTAGCGTTGTGAATCATCTTCTATTTATGAAATACTCCCTGACATAATCATCTATTCTGTTTACAAACAGTTATTTGCATGCTCTTATAAAGTTAACATGCTCTATATCTTCAATTACAAAAAAAAAAGAAGAAGAAAGAGAAGAAAATCCACAAAGAAGAATTAACAGCGTTTAGATGCGAGGTATAATCCAGTTGTGTGAAGGTGATTCGTAGGAATGGATTTGAGATCTACAGGTTTACTTTACGCACACTTTCTGTTCCTCCCTCCGCCTCCACCCCTGCACATGGTAAATCAACCATAGGTTTTATGATCAAAGTATGCTATATATTTGATTAAATAAGCCATTTATTTTCTCACATTATTTTTTTTCTGTATCTATTTAGCTTAATTTTCTAATTGCTTTTTTTATTTCTTGTGGATATCAGTTAAATTCGTATAAATTATGAATATATAATATTTAATAATACTTTATATATGATATTCTCTATTTAAACAGCAGTATCACTGTATTGAAATCTAGCCGTTTAATTAGCCATTTTGCAAGTAATTTTATTTGTATAATTTTACAAGTTTTCCAAGTTTAATATAGTCTTCTATAACTGCGTCTGCATACTGCTTTTCCTCATATTTGACAAATAAATCATCAGCTCAGTGCACAATTACACTGATAATCATATAGCTGTATGCATTTCTAATGCTGTGTGACATGCAAATTATGATTTCCTTATTTAGTTTTTAGATGAATAAGTAGTTTTCTTCTCTTATACCTTGATTTTGATTGACCGCCGAGAAGCCATAACATTTGCACTTCTGTCTAGAGGGTTTTTTGATACCTTGGGTTCTGGCCACCATTTCCGTTACAGCTAAGACTCAACATCCTTTACAATTTTCTCATCAGTTTGAGGATCTACAGTGACATATTTAAAGTGCTTTTGCTGAATTAAAGGGTATGTTTTATCTAAATCATCAGTTGTGTCATGGATAACTAAGAAATTTGGGAAGGTTTGTGTCCGTGCGAAACCTGATAAGTTTGTGAGCTTCTGGTTATTGCTGTGAACTTTGAGTTGCTTTTGTAAAGTAAAATGTGTCTTATAAGCTACCCAACAAGAAGGATGCTGAACACAATTTAGTTTTGTATCTCATACCCAGACAAGGACTTTAACAAACTGATTAGTATTAATTGCAAAACTTTTATGTAGCGTTCTCATGACATTTGTTTCCAGTGAAGTGTCTGTAGGGGGATTCAGAAACAGCCTCTGAAGGCAGAGATAGCCCTTTACCCACTTGCTGCGGGCACATACAGACACACCAACACACTGTTACATGCGGCCAGTAATACATACACCCCTGCACCTGCTGATGCATTCAACCAACAGCACAAAACCACATGGACAGCCAATACACAACAATGACCACAGCAGGTATCATTCTGACTCCAAGACTGAACTGATAGTAAGGCAGAGAGCATCTCTTTCATGTTGCATTAAAAAAGAGGCCTTGTGCACAACTGCGTCAATGCAAAAGCATTACTGAGACTGATACAGAGAATCCTGTTAATGTGCCACAGGTCATTCAGTCAATGTATTGTGAGTATGTTACAGTACTGGTAAATCACACCTTGTAAATTCTAGTACATTTCTAAAGTTAAATATATCTGCAAGCAGCAATGAAGAGGCCGAGCACAACAGAGGCAAAATGAGGAACTAGCATTGCTGGGAACATCGGAAGAAATCGCAGCAATGACAAATGGCTGAAAAAACACAATCAACAGTACTATGATTTACCGTATTTTCCGGACTATAAGTCACGCTTTTTTTCATAGTTTGGCTGGTCCTGTGACTTACAGTCAGGTGCGACTAATCAAAATTAATTTGACATGAACCAAGAGAAATGTACTAAGACAAATGAACCAAGTTAAAACATTACCGTCTACAGCCACGAGAGGGCGCTCTATGCTGCTCAGTGCTCCTGTAGTCTACCCCTAATAAACATAGAGCGCCCTCTCATGGCTGTAGATGGTAATGTTTTCTCTTGGTTCTAAATTAATGCGACTTATAGTCCGGTGCGACTTATGTTTTTTTCCTCATCATGACGTATTTTTGGACTGATGCGACTTATACTCAGGTGGGACTTGTAGTCCGAAAAATTTGGTTATTGCTTATCACTTTTCATCAATAGTTATCACTGTTATCAAATTGCAGCCTCAGAATCAGTTTGGCACTATGCCAACACTTTGATTGATTATTTGAGATTGTCTTGGTCTATTGAAATGCTTTTAATAACTCTGCCATCTGAAGATGATCTGAGCTGATTTGGTGTAATCAGACAAACAATATAGGAGGAGTTCAAAAAATGTGAAATTGTGGACTGCGAGTTTGATCGAATATGTCACGGTTCATGAATTCCCTCTCTCTCTCTCTCGTCTAGCGTGCTGTTGTGTAGGGGTGCTCCGATCACGATCGGCCGATTGTTAATGCGCATCTCGTCAGTAAAGCCGGTTTTCTAATCAGCGGTTAATTCCATCAGGTGCGTGATTTCACATAGAGCAGCTGTTACTACACAGAGCCGTTGTTAACTGAGAAGATGCGCAAATCAACTTCATTTTCAGCGTTTATTGGCGCATCTTCTCAGTTAACAACGGCTCTGTGTAGTAACAGCTGCTCTATGTGAAATCACGCACCTGATGGAATTAACCGCTGATTAGAGAACCGGCTTTACTGACGAGATGTGCATTAACGATCGGCCGATCGTGATCGGAGCACCCCTACTGTTGTGTGTGTGTCTGTGGGCGTGGTCACTGATCAGCAATGATCAGCAGCGCCAGCTGGTTTCAATTGTTTGTCTCCTATATAAGTTCAGTAACTTGTGTTTCATGTCTTCCTGTATCGTTGTTTGTTCCTGGATCTTCACCCAGCACTGGATTACGGAGCACCGTCACGAGGATTACACAAGCACCGGGATTCAAGGGATCATCACGGGACCGAGCACTATCATCTGTTGTCCACCGAAGTTCCTGTGTCACCGTTCCATCAGCCTTGTGTCCGCCCACCTGTGTTTCCCTGTCATTCGTCGTGCTTATCTGACTTTTGTGCTGTTTGTCAATAAACACGCCTTGCGATTACATCCTGTCTCTGTGTTACGTAACAGAATATGGCATAAATTGTATTGGCATGATCCAAGGAATCTATCAAGACCAGTTTAATTAAAATAGACAAAAGCAATTAGCATTAATAACAATAATAATAATAATTTCCTGTATTTTTTTCTGGTATCGATGACACATTGAGTTTGGTCATGATATACGATTACAAAATTCAAAATGGCCGATACCCAAAACTATTATACCCCATTCGACTATTAATTGGGTATTGGCATGCTGAATTTGATCAGAAGAAACCAGTTTTTATGATTTTTGAACAAACCATTCAGAAGTTATTGGCAAAAATAAAAAAATCATACCTCCTGACCAGTAGGTGGTGCTGTGCCAAAATACTACATGTAACCTCAGGTCATGGTTATAGTGACATTTACCACATTTGGTCATAATACGCAAAAGTGAGAGATATAGCTTCATGTCCAATTTGGCTTGCTCTTCACTGAATTTATTAGTGCGTTACATCCTTTGCATTCAACTCAGCACGAGCCAAGGACCAGAAGAAAAATTTATTTTGCTGCCAGACCTTAAAGTTCTTAAAGTCACTTTCACTTTCACTTTCTTTCTTTTTCAATTAGCAGATGTACACTCAATAATGCATATACATAATAATAATATCCGTATATTTCCCCACATTTTCTCAATATTCCATAATTTGATTCTGGGCAAACAGGAAAGCTAGAAACAATTTGCAAAACTTTTTAAAAAATGTATTATTCAAGGATAAACCAACAAAAGAATTAAGTATTAGACTACGTTTATAAATAGTGGCACCTGTTGGCCAAGGTTAGTAATTCTAATATGCTATCTTTTTTCTTTCTTTCTTGTGTTGCTTCTTTAGAAAAAAAAAATCGTTTTTGAAAAGAGAGAGGAAAAATATCTTATAACCTCAGATTTTTTTTTTTTTTTTTTTTTTTTTTCACAATCAGGGCTTCTGTACAGTTTGAATGTTCTTGTTTCCTTTCATTTTTTTTCAAGATCTCAGGTTTATTATCCTCAGTCACTATAAGAAATTAAACCCAGTGGTGCAGCCACTGAAGCGCCTCCCACAGCGATTCACCAAAACAAGTAAAAAATAACATACATTATAAAATATAGAATAATTCTTACTAAAAAGACATGGAATTAGTGCCCATGACCTTTACATTGGAGAAGTGGTTTTGGAGGATTGGAGGGTGAAAGTTACCTTTTTTAAACTTTCATTTTAGAGCTGATGGAAGAGAACAAGGAGGTTGAAGAACTGAGTGAAGCGGAGAAGAAACACCATGATATCAAAACTGAAGAGAAATATTGAGGCCCTTTCAGACTGGAGATATTTTACTGAAAAGTAGATCCAAGAAAACTTTCACCTGCCCTCAGTGTGAAAAGAGTTTCTCACACAAACATAGTCACATACTGGTGAGAAACCACACATGTGATCAGTGTGGGAAGTGTTTTAGAGAAAAAGGAACGCTAAAGGTACACCTTTGAGAGAAGTTACATGCATGATCATTGTGGGAAGACCTTCACACAGAAAGAAGACTCTAGGAATCACATTTAAAAGCAACAAGTCTTTGGTCATTAATATTATTTATTTAAAAAAGAAAAAAACTGTTGTATCCATCTTCCTTGTTCATAGGCATGAGATGCCAGAATGTTGTTACAATTATTATCAGCTATCCCAATTTTGTTGGTGACACAGAACTATGATTTAGCAGATTTATTACTGCAATTAAATCTAGTTAGTAATACAACACACATGAATAAACAAAGTGTATCAAATAAATAGACTTTGCCAGAATGGTAACAGGATTGCAAATTTAAGTTAAGCAAAAGCTGATTTATTATTTCTTGTTACAATGTTTTGCACAGAGGTTTTGCAGCTGCAGGTAGTTTAATAATAATAGACAAAAATATCTAAATCAAAACACTCAAGATCACTCTTTTAAAAGTTCTTTTAAGTGTTGATTGCGGAAGAAGGAATGTTTTTTCTAATAATAATAATAATAATAATAATAATAATAATAATAATAATAATAAAAACAGATTAGGAATTCAGACTCAATCTGAATTATTAAATGTAATTTAAACAATCATGTGCATGCTGTGTTCACATTTAAACTGCATAGTAAACAAAACGCACAGGTGGTAAATAAAAACAGCGTCTCTAATCATATTTCTCAAAAGATATCAGAACAATCCAAGTTAAAGTCCTCATAATGTAGTGAATTAAGTCTGCTTTAAATGGAAAAGAGCATAAACGTAAGATAAAAAAAATGGATATATAAACAAATTAACTACAATGTTTTAGATATTCTTATGCTAGGAGGAATAAGTCAAAACTAAGGTGCTCTTCCACTTTTTTTTTTTTTTTTTTTTTGGTCAATGGTGAACTTGCATGTTGCCATCTATTGGACTGTTGAGTAATTATGATTTAGTTATTGCTTCTTTTCTATCCCTCACTTCTTTATTATGCCATCGCTAAGTGCATCCAGTTTCAAACCAGGAGAAGTTGGGGTTTTGTGGATAAAATCTATAATTATTGTTTTAATTCATGCCCTCATCAATTGTTAGTTTCCTGGATCGTAAAAAAATAAAAATAAAAATTATATAGGCAATGAGAAAGGCTAATTTTAAATGTGTGATTTCTACTCTCTCTAGGAAAAACAAAATAAAAGTAGGGTTAATTTGCGTTGTTATTAACCCACAGGATGTGTAAATATAAGACAAAACAATACAGGAATTAGTATAAATTAACTTTACCCTTTAAGACTGTAAAATACATGGCACTGTCACGTTTATGAACTTTCTGTTTCCTTTTTTGGTCTTCCTGTTCTTGTTTTGGTTAAGTGATTGATTCCCACCTGTTTCCAGTTCCCTCATCACCTCCTGAGTGTTTAAATACCCGTTCTGTTCAGTTCTCCCTCGTCCGTGATTAAATGTATTGTTGATATGTTAATGCTGAATGTAATCTTGTATATTGCCTGTATTCTCCTTCATCATCAGTAAACTCCTCATTTGTTTTACATTTAGATCCTCCTCTTGCACTTTGTTTTATGTTTAGCACTACCATAGTTTGTAACAGAATTATGGACCCACAACAGTGTAGTTAATTTAGTGGTGTTTTTTCTTTCATTTATTAATTTTTTTTCTCCTCTCCCGGAATGGCCATCCCAGCAGTCCGTCTCCTATGCCTGGAGCAACTGAACCGTTCGCTGGAGAACCACACCAGGGACTTTTTAGATCTGGCGTGCCTTACTCACTTCCCCGACCGCTCGCTCTCTAACTTCTTCTACACCGGCCTGAGCAAGTGGTGTAAGGCACGCCTACCAGCGAACGGTCCCTGAGAGGATTTCGGTGCTTTTGTGGAGTGGGTGCTGGAGAAAAATGGATCTTCATTTACCATCAGCACCGCCGAAGAGGATATCTCCAGCCCCACTCCTGACCCAGAGACCAGCCAGCCACCATCCCGGCACACGGAGCCAGAGCCCACTGCAGCCGCAGAGCCCGAGCCATCCACTGACAGGAAGCAGGATCTCGAGAGTGCGACTGACCAGGTGTGTGAGCCGGCAACACCGTGCATCGTGAGAGTCCTCGTGGAGATCGAGGGTGTGGAAGAAAGCCCTGCCCACACTCCTGCGACTGAGGGTGAGCTGTATGCGATCTCGGGAAAAAACATGGAGCAACGTCTGGATCTTATGGACTGGTCTATGGAGGTAATCCCTAATCTTCCTGTTTCTCCACTGGTTCCATCCAGCCCTGATCCCCCTGTGTACCCTCTCAGTCTCCCACTCCTATCTCCTCCAGTCAGTTCCTATGCTCCATTTCCGCTGGTTCTGCCCAGCCATGAATTTTCTATTTCTCCGCTGGTTCCGCCCAGCCATGAATTTTGTTTCTCCGCTGGTTCCGCCAAGCTCTGAATCTTCTGTGTCTCCGCTGGTTCCGCCCAGCTCTGAATCTGTGTCTCCTGTGTTCCCTCCCGGCCTCCCTCTCCCACCTCCTCCTGGACCTGCTGGTCCCTCTGCTCCACTTCCTCTGGTTCCGTCCGGCCCTGATCCCCCTGTCCTTCCTCCCATCCTTCCTCTCTCTCCTCCTCCTAGACCGGCCAGTTCCTCGTCATCCCTGCTGGTGCCAGTCAGTCCCGCAGCTCACCCTCAGTCCGCGCCATCTGGGCTTGATGGTTTGCCGCTGGACTGCCAGTCTCCAGCTCTGCCTTGGCGCGTTAAGGCCCTGTCACCACCTCCAGCCTCCGAGCCCTGGACTCCTCCTCTGTCCTTTGAGCCAGCGGCTCCGCCTTGGTTCTTAGCTCCCTCGTCTCCACCGTGGCCTGGCATCCCACCTGCCTCACCAGGCTCCATCGTCCCTCCGGCTCCACCTTGGTCAGTCGTCAACCATACGCCGCCTCGGGACTCCACTCCTCTGGTTCCACCTCGTCACTCCATCCATCCGGCTCTGTCAGGCTCCTCCTTCCCTCTGATTCCACCTCCATCCTCGGTCGCTCTGGCTCCACAGCGGTCTTCCAGGACCCCACCTCCGCCTCGGTCGCCTGAGCCTTCTGCTCCACCTAGACCCTCCGGATCCTCGACGTCACCCTGGACCATCTGGCTCCTCCTGCTCCGGGCTCCTCCCTGGCTCCTCCCTCCATCCACTCCGCCTTGGTCCCTACCTCCATGCTCCCTCGTTCACCTGCTCTTTGCCTGCTCCTCGCCCACCTCCAGAACCCCCACCCTCCCTCCGCTGGTATTCCTCTTGTGGTGTGAGGACGCACCGTTCCGGGAGGGGGCGAACTTTCACGTTTATGAACTTTCTATTTCCTTTTTTGGTCTTCCTGTTCTTGTTTTGGTTAAGTGATTGATTCCCACCTGTTTCCAGTTCCCTCATCACCTCCTGAGCGTTTAAATACCCGTTCTGTTCAGTTCTCCCTCGTCCGTGATTAAATGTATTGTTGAAATGTTAATGCTGAATGTAATCCTGTATTTTGCCTGTATTCTCCTCGTCATCAGTAAACTCCTCATTTGTTCCAGATCCTCCTCTTGCACTTTGTTTTACGTTTAGCACTACCATAGTTTGTAACAGACACAACCACTAGATATGTTTCTTTATTATCAATGTGTTCTTAATACAGCATATTTCATACAGTCTTTAACATGTAATATTGCCTGCATTTAGATGCATTAACAAGCAATTTATGTAAAGTAAATATCAAACGTAACATTTCTAGTTATGAGTTAAAGCAGATCATGAACTGAAAAACACGCAATATTCACTTCCTGCTTCACTTCCTGAAGGAATATGCAACAACAGTGTACAGTGTGGGAAATATTTATTTGGTCCCCTGTTTGCCAACCTACAACTTGCAGAATTCTTTCTGGTTGGTAGGGGATTAAATACTTATTTAATCACTGATATGCAATGAACTTTATATAAAGCGTTTTTTTTTTTTTCTGGATTTTTTTTGTTGGTCTTCTCTGTCCGTTAAAATAACCCTACCATAAAAATGACAGACCCTTCATTTCTTTGTAAGTGGGCAAACTTACAAAATCGGCAGGGGATCAAATAAATATTTCCCCCACTTTATGTATACAAATGTTCTCTATCTTCTCTAGCTGCACAGAAATACAGATCAAATGTTGTATCCAAATATAAGAATTAGATGCGTGTTATTTAAATTCCAGTTTTAGGGGAAAACAAAGCTTTTAAGTTTTTGTTGCTTAGGACCAGCACATGACCAGCTAAGGACCAGCTTAAACCATCAGCCATGCTGCAAGACATACCTGACCAGCATATGCTTGTTTTTTTCAATAGGGCAGGCACAGAAAAAGGTGTGATCACCACTGAATAGCTGTAAGAACAGAGAGAGAGCAGCAGAAAATAATGATCAATAATTTTTCAGTTATTGGCCCAAAAGTCTGGAATAATTCAACTCCACTTTGGTCTTCTTAAATCTGGGACGAGTGGAAATAAAATTAAACTATGTTTTTGAAGGAGGAAAAATAAACCTTTGTTGGATGTGGTGTGAACCTGAGTAACTGAAGTCTTATGTTTTCACATATAGTGCTGCACAGCAAACATCAAAATATATTCATACTCGCTGTCCAACTGTCTGTGAACAATTAACAGAGGCGCCGTAATGGGGGAAAGGTTAGGAAGTCAATCATTCAATCAGAAGTCAATCGGAAGTCGGAGCCGGAAGAGGAATTTAGGGCATAGGTTAAAAACACACATGCACACACACATATGTTGGGTTTCCATGTTTGATGGTGCTCTCAGACATAATGGTTTTTATATATACCCTATGCTTACCCTAACCCAAAAATATTTTTATCCTTATTTTTATTATCCTTGTTGGGAACATTTGCTTCAAGAATATAAACTCAACATATCTAAACAATCTATGCAGAAAATATCAAGCCATTCTAAAGATTTGATATAAAAACACACAAAACATGCAAAACATATACATTATATAATCAGTTATGTATTAAACTAATATAATACTGAAAGCAGAAAACAACAATAGTCATACAGTAGGAGTATGTAAAGATTGTTAAATTAATAGCACAACATTTTGTATTAATACAATTTTATAGTAATTAAAGATAAAAAATACAGAATCAAATACAGCTCAAGCTCCCAGAAAAATGTCAAATAAGAGTGAAAAGTTTCCAGCGTAAGAGCTCATTAAGCAGGAACAAGTCCTGTCTGACAAATAATAAAACTAACAGCAGGTTCGAAGAAAATAGTGGACTTTCAAGTAAAACATTCATTCTTTAGTGGAAAAATAACAACTGCCTACCCGTAAATATACTTTCATATCAAGTCAGAGGAGGCTTGTTACACTACAAAAAATACTGTACATCATTTTTTAATATTCAGTATAAATCAATACTATTCATGTGTTCACTAGCATCGCATTTCAGTGCAAGCTTGAGAAAATCTTGATAACAAACTAGAGACACAGTGAAGTTCTTGCTTTTGCTTCCTTAATGATTTAAGACTTTTATATGACAGTTTTTATTTTTCTCTGCTGAAAAGCTGTCTGGCAGTCTGGCAGTTATGCTGGTGGTCATTAATGCTGGGATATATTTCAATGCATACAAATGTACAGGTGCTTCTCAAAAAATTTGAATGTTGAGGAAAAGTTCATTTCAGTAATTCAACTCAAATTGTGACACTCATGTATTAAATAAGTTCAATGCAGACAGACTGAAGTAGTTTAAGTCTTTCGTTCTTTTAATTGTGATGATTTTGGCTCACATTTAACAAAAACCCACCAATTCACAATCTCAACAAATTAGAATTCTTCATAAAACCAATAATAATAATAATAATAATAAAAACATTTAGTGAAATGTTGGCCTTCTGGATAGTATATTCATTAACTGTACATGTACTCAATACTTGGTAGTGGCTCCTTTTGCTTTAATTACTGCCTCTATTCGGCGTGGCATGGAGGTGATCAGTTTGTGGCACTGCTGAGGTGGTCTGGAAGCCCATGTTTATTTGACAGTGGCCTTCAGCTCATCTGCATTGTTTGGTCTCTTGTTTCTCATTTTCCTCTTAACAATAGCTCATAGATTCAGTTCAGTTCAGAGTTCAGGTCTGATGAGTTTGCTGGCCAGTCAATCACACCAACACCATGGACATTTAACCAACTTTTGGTGCTTTTGGCAGTGTGGGCAGGTGTTAAATCCTGATGGAAAATAAAGTCAGCATCTCAAAAAGCTGGTCAGCATTAGGAGGCATGAAGTGCTCCAAAACTTTGGTAAATGGGTGCAGTGACTTTGGTTTTCAAAAAACACAATGGACCAACACCAGCAGATGACATTGCACCCCAAATCATCACATACTGTGGAAATATAACACTGGACTTCAAGCAACTTGAGCTATGAGCTTCTCTTTGTTTCCAAATGAAATACAAAACTTGCTCTCATCTGGAGAAAGGACTTTGGACCACTTGGCAACAGTCCAGTTCTTCTTCTCCTTAGTCCAGGTAAAACACCTCTGGTGCTGTCTGTGGTACAGGAGTGGCTTAACAAGAGGAATACGACAACTGTATCCAAATTCATTTACACGTCTGTGTGTGGTGGCTCTTGATGCCTTGACCCCATCCTCAGTCCATTCCTCGTGAAGTTCACTCAAATTCTTAAATCAATTTTGCTTGACAGTCATCATAAGGCTGCGGTTCTCTCGGTTGTTTGCACATTTTTTTCTTCCACACTTTTTCCTTCCACTCAACTTTCTGTTAACATGCTTGGATACAGCACTCTGTAAACAGCAAGCTTATTGGCAATACATTTTTTGTGACTTACACTCCTTGTGAAGGGTGTCAATGATTGTCAGAGACCATTTTGAATGCTCAGGAAACCTTTGCAGGTGTTTTGAGTTGATTAGCTGATTGCCATGTCATCATATTTTAATTTGTTGATGAATTGGTGAGTTTTCGTTAAATGTGAGCCAAAATCATCATAATTAAAAGAACCAAAGACTTAAACTACTTCAGTCTGTGTGCATTGAACTGTGCATTGTACTGAAATAAATGAACTTTTCCTCAACATTCTAATTTATTGAGAAGCACCTTAATCTTTGTCTGATAGAGGGATATTTTCAAATATAAGTTGAAAATCAGTCAAAAATCTAATTCATTCAGTTGAGTTCTTCTGTGTTCCTCTCTTTTATTAGACAAACAGTATGCATATAAATGCCGCAGGAAGACAGTTTGATCAGCGTTGTACGATAATCCTGGAGTATACTGCTTCCTCTGTCCCATTAGCTCTCTGAAAGACAACACAAAATTACTTTAAGAAACTAGGCTCACTAAACAAAATATTTCGATAAGTTAAAGTCAATCATTTCATACAAATTGTGTGTCATTGTGGTGTTTATGGACTGTTTAGGGACCTAAAAATACTAATTGTTAGTGTTTAAATACAGACCGTAAAGTCTAAATGCTCTTAACATCGTTCACAGAATAACTTCTATGTTTTGTCAGATTTAAGTGATCATTATTTTATATTTTCCATGTAAGACAACATAAATCTAATCTCTGTTCCTCACACAAAGCTATAACATGACTTCAGAAGACTCTGAATATCACACAGTCATCTGGACTATTGTTTTGCTATTTTGCAACTTGACAGCTCCATCCTGGACAATCTTTAAAATGTAATCTTTAATATTTCACAGAATAAAGTCATGTGAGCTGTGGACATGCTGATAAAGGCGTTTCATGAAAATGTTACCTTTTTTTGTTCATTTTGTCTAAAAAATCCAGTTTCAGCATATTGTATCTCTTCATCTTCTAGCTGGACTGTTTCCGCTGTAGGTTCTAAACCATTTCCAAAACCAAAGTTTTAGAGTTAGGATAAGGTTAATTTCTCAATTACCAACATCCGTTTTAATGCAAAAATACTTATACTTTATTCTTGTTATAGGAGAAGAAGACAGGGCTTACTTTTTTGTGCCGCTCTTCTGCTTTTCCTGTAGAGGAAGTACATCACACTCACGAGAGCTACAACCAGAGCTACAGCAGACACAGATGCAGCAAGAACTTTATTTAGAAGAAACCACTCTAAAACGGAAAGAAAGCAGTTAACTTTGGTCTCACATCAACAGTCCTTTTATAGACACAGAATACACTTCCTATATACTTGATGAAACACGGAAACTCTGATAACTGTTGAATTACCTTCACATGGCTGACAGAGCTGAGTGACGTCCAGATGTGTGGTCTGGTTTGTGATGGGATTGTTGATCACACAGCTGTAGATGTTGTTCTCCTGATATTCCACCTCCAGAGGAAGAGAGAGACTGATGCTGAGATCAGACACACTGATGCTGGACAATAAACTGTTTCCTTTGTACCAGGAGAGAGTCACAGCACTCACATTCACCACTGAACACAGCAGTGAACAATTCTGACCTGATGACCCTGAAGAACACTGTGAAGAGTCTCTGGTGATGACAGGAACAGGAAGACGAGCTAGAATATAAAAAAATATTTCAGGAACAACACAGTGTTGACATCTAAACAATGAAGACATCTTTAAATACAAAGTTATTTCATGAAACTCTGGATGGTGCAAGCTAATAGGTCCTTAACTCCTTTAATCAGATTGTCATCTTGATTTCTGGTTTCTGTCCAATGCTATCTCACAAATCATTTTGTACATGTTTTCTAATTTGTACGCCCTCACTTGTACGATTTTGTATGATTTGTCTAGACCTTAGGGACGGGTAGGTTTAATGGCGGGGTGAGGTGAAGGGAATTTGTACAGATTCATAAGAATTTGGAAACTTGTAAAATACATAAGATTCAGCCAAAATTTAGCAAAATTGTAAAATGTGCACCTTGTAAAATATGGACAAATTACCATGAAATCGGGTTGTCATGACAGAAATATTTACTTATTTTATTTTTTACCATTTTTGATAGCTTTTTTTTAATATGTTTATCAAATTTAAGTTGTGAGTATAAACCAGTACCTAAAAAATTAAGCTCATCTACCTCCTCTATTTCTTTATTATTTACTCAAATTATTACTTTTTCTTTCTATTAGAAAAGCACAAAAAGACATTTTTCTTAACATTCAGAGTAAGATGTTTTTCCTGGAGCCATATAGATATATAGATCCTTTCCATTTGTTTATTTAAAACTGCAGCAACCTTGGCAGATAACTTAGCCGATTTATAAATTACTGTGTCATCAGCATAAAGCTGACATTCAACATCTGGGCAACAATATGGTAGATCATTTATAAACAAACTAAAAAGCAAGGGGCCTTAGTTTTCACCTTTGACTTCTGGTGGTGAACTCAAAATATAACAAACTGTCTGGATTAGCATGAGAATCAGTTTACTCACCATAGACTGTAACATTGAAATTCTTGTATGAAGTTCCTCTGGTGCTGAAGATGGATAGTTTATAAAGTCCAGAGTGTTCAGTTCTGATGTTTCTGATGGTCAGAGATCCAGTTTGACTGTCCACCTGGAGTCTGTCTCCAAATTTCACATTACTGTCAAACATATTAATGACCTTCTTATTAATTTTAGCTATTCGAATATTTTCAGGTCCAAAAATCCAAATCATCAGATCATCACTCTGTACTTTAACATCAGAGTTTAGAGAGACAGAATCTCCTTCAGTCACTGACACTGACTTCATTACATCTTTATCCCCAGTATCACCTGGAGAAAACATATCTCAGTCTCAGTGAGTAAATAAAACCTGTGTCAGATCAAACAGGAGGAAGGGAGGAAGATCTAAAATCATCTTAAGTAAAATAAAATAAAAAATCCATACTGTTACCAAAAATATTTGATAAAAATTATATAAAACACATACCAGTCAAGATCAAGAGACCCAGAGAGAATAAAGTTGTTGTGCTAATCATTTTCATTTTAAAAAAGGACTATTAGAACTTCCAAATGGCACAATTCAATGCCCATCTCTCTCTCTCTCTCTCTCTCTCTCACTCTCTCTCTCTCTTCCTCTTTTTCCTTCCCCCTCAGTTTCCTGTGTATTTTCACACAGTTTAAATATAGTAGCTTTCATCTTAAAAGTGTGTGCGTGAGTGTGATGTGACATACAGCAAAGTATGGTGCCCCATACTCAGAATTCGTGCTCTGCATATAACCCATCCAGAGTGCACACACACAGCAGTGAACACACACTGTGAATACACACCTGGAAGAGTGGTCAGCCATTTATGGCAAAAAAGACAATTTAGCTGCAATTTAATTGCCCATAATTCTTCAAGTAACTTTATTTGAATGAATTTCACAGTTAGTCATGTCAAATGCTGCTGTTAGATGTTTGATACCACCTTGTTTTGAAAACTACTACGTTATCATGTAACCTGTAAATGAACATTAGCACGGGGACAAAACTAAATACAGGGCCCTGGATTTACTCACAAAACAAGTAAAACATTTTCAATTTGATTCGACTAGACAATAAAATGCTGATGTTTGACATGTTCTCTATCATCACAGCATTGAATTCTCAGTTGTTGGGGTGTGCATATTATCATTCTTGGTTAAGAATATGCATATTTTAGAAGGTCTGCATAGTATGACCTACGTACAACCTAATCAAATGGATATCTGACATTCAAAAAAAAAAAAAAAAAGCATTTAGCGTTTTTATTGGGGTTACACTTCAAGTCTAAGTCATAACAACAATCCCTTTTTGAGATTAAAATAAGACTAAATGGTCTTTGAGTCTAACGGTTAATCTATTAGTTCTGCATGAAAGACGACCACTAAGCTCTTTTAGCCTAATTCTGCAAAACATTTTCACATTTGTTTCCAGTAAAGCGTAAAGGGTTTCACATTACCATAAAAACTTTCATCAACTCATTGCGGCCACACACACAAACGTTTGTTTTTGTGAAAAGTGGGGACATCCCATAGGTGTAATGGTTTTTATACTGTACAAACTGTATATTCTATCACCCTTCACCAACCCTAACCCTCACATGAAAAATTGTGCATTTTTACTTTCTCAAAAAAACTCATTCTGTATGATTTATAAGCGTTTTGAAAAATGGGGACATGGGTTATGTCCTCATAAGTCACCCTCTCCTTGTAATACCTGTGTCATACCCATGTCATTAAACAGGATTGTGTCCTAATATTTCACAAAAACAAGAGCAAATGCCAGTGAATTGAAATTATATTTTCATTCAAGACAATTTTTACTGCTCCAGTGGCAATGCTGAAAGTACTGTTTAGCCCGTGAGATATAATTTTTTTCATCTTTGATGATGGTGGGTGGTTTCCTTTCCAGAGATGACTGTGAAAGATATTTCTTCTGCTTAAGCCGCCTGGCTAATATATATATATATATATATATATATATATATATATATACATACAGTATATTATTTATAGTAAATAAACACTTTCACTTAATAAACTTTTAATGATCCTTTAAACTTTCTGCTCTAAAAGCACAGGATGTAAAATCATGTAACGCTGCTTATGAGATGGAAATTTTAGGTGAGAAGAAGTAATGGTAGTGGAATGAAAATTCTTATGACCAGTTTATTACTTAATTGCTAGTTTGTGCTCTAAAAATGATATGCTTATTTTGTAAACTGAAAAAGTATGTCACCTGCTCTCCGACCTGTTAAAAGGGAACAAGGAGAGTGAAGAAATCGGCAAAAAGATGCATACATGTGATCAGAGCAGGAAGAGATTTGCACTAAAAGGAAACCTTAAAGGCCACATGAGGATTGACGCTGGAGTGAAACCATACATATGTGATCAGTGTGAGAAGACTTAGACCCATGCAGGTGCTTTGAAAACACATCTGAATTCTGGAGAAAGAAAGTTTAGCTGCGCTCCGTGCGGTAAGAACTTCTTTGGGACAGAAAAGCTGAAACAGCACCTAAAAGCTCATTCAAACAAGAAGCTGTCACAGGTCGGGGGGGCCAAGCCGGACTGCACCCACCCCTGAAACCCAGGATCACCTCGGGGAGCGTGCCAGAAAAACCAGACGGACGAGAGTATAAAAAATGAACAAGGTTTTATTTGGTTAAAAGCAATTTAAAAGTTCATTGTTCCTTCTGTGTCTCCCGACCAGAACGGAGCCAGACCTCGGACGCCGGGAAGGCGTAGAGTCGTCGGCAGTTTGTGCCTGTACGGGGCCAGCAAGAGCCAGGGTAGTCTGTCGCCCGTCCCGGAGTGAGAGAGGGTATCCGGGTAAGTAGAGCTCGTGGATGTTTCGGTCGAGACCGGGAAAAGGAATAATTCTCGCGTCCACCTCCTTCTACAGGGACATCACATGCAGCATTCGGCCCAGAGAATCCTGTGGTCTGCACAGCGGGGTAAGTAATCAACAGTAAGTATGTGTCCTTGAATAAGTAATGGGGCTTACGGCTAGGAGATGCTTCGGTTAAGACCGGGAAAGGAATAATTCGTGTGTCCACCTCTTTCTACAGGGTCATCACATGCAGCATTCGGCCCAGAGGATCCTGCGATCTGCACAGCAGAGTAGGTAATCAACAGCAAGTATGCGTTCTTGAATAAGTAGTGGGCTTACGGCTGGGAGAGGCTTCGGTTAAGACCGGGAAAGGAATAATTCGTGTGTCCACCTCTTTCTACAGGGTCATCACATGCAGCATTCGGCCCGGAGGATCCTGCGATCTGCACAGCAGAGTAGGTAATCAACAGCAAGTATGCGTTCTTGAATAAGTAGTGGGCTTACGGCTGGGAGAGGCTTCGGTTAAGACCGGGAAAGGAATAATTCGTGTGTCCACCTCTTTCTACAGGGTCATCACATGCAGCATTCGGCCCCGAGGATCCTGCGATCTGCACAGCAGAGTAGGTAATCAACAGCAAGTATGCGTTCTTGAATAAGTAGTGGGGCTTACGGCTGGGAGAGGCTTCGGTTGTGACCGGGAAAGGAATAATTCTTGTGTCCACCTCTTTTCATAGGGACATCACATGCGGCATTCGGCCCAGAGGATCCTGCGATCTGCACAGCAGAGTAAGTAATCAACAGCAAGTATGTGTTCTTGAATAAGTAGTGGGGCTTACGGCTGGGAGAGGCTTCGGTTGTGACCGGGAAAGGAATAATTCTTGTGTCCACCTCTTTTCATAGGGACATCACATGCGGCATTCGGCCCAGAGGATCCTGCGATCTGCACAGCAGAGTAAGTAATCAACAGCAAGTATGTGTTCTTGAATAAGCAATGGGGCTTACGGCTGGGAGATGCTTCAGTTGAGTGCCTGGGTGTGGATTACGGTGACGGTGGTGGGCTCTCGGGGTGGTGAGCGTCCGGCATTAACTCTATGTATCTTCCCCACACTCTGTAACTTCACTTCAAACGATTTATTGTGCAAACACACCACTTCAGACACGGCACACCCACTCTTAGTGCAAATAGAGCCAGCACTCACCCAACGATGACTCCGTCCACTTCACAACGTTATCAGTCCCAGTCCAGATGTATACAATTGATTGAAATCCCAGATCAGGTCTCTTAACTTCCCTCCGATAGCGATGGCGCGGTCTGGTCTTCACTTGCTTTCCAGAACTCACACTCTTTCTGTCCTGAATATCTCCACTCGATCGCTGATATATCTGTTACACAGCCAGATAACCGAAACCCCACAATAGTCTTCAAATACCTCCACACGCCAGCCCAAACGTCCCAGGAATTCACCTCTCCTAGGGGAACACGTCCAAAGAGAAGAACCACACACGGGGGCAAGCCAACCAGGAAGAATAGCCGGGAGAACGAACGACCAAATAGAATCCACAACCCTCCTCATGGTCTCTGCACTTCTCTTTTTATGTGGTTACTCCGCCTCCATAATCCTCTCACAGATCGCCACATCAAACTCCCCACACCAGATGTCAATCTGTCATTAGCGTTGTTATTGCGACATCGGGCGAAACCCGGAAGTGGACCGGTGTTACCGCGACACCGTCCCGAGGGGAACACAAAATTCCGGCGGGACTTAGTTCCGCTTCCCTTTCGTCACCCCGTGACATACCCCCCTGCCAAACCGTTCTAGTCCCTAGAACGCCTTCCAGTCGCCCATTCTCCATAGCGTGCCGGGGGCCGACCTCGGCTCTCCCTCTGGGACCGTCGTGGTGGCGAGACAGGGTCGATGTCCGCAGGCATATCCATCGGGTCTCTGGGGGCCATTTCTGCGGGGACATTTCCCCGTTCTCCTGGGATCACGGCCCATCCTGCTATCCACGGGGCTACAGCTTCAGGCTCCTTTGGCGCCTCCTCTACGGGGCTGGGATAGTTCGGACAGGGGCGGATCATGTTCCGATGGACCACTCTAGCGGGCCCGGCTTTTCCTTCGGGCCGAATTGTATATACTGGCTGTCCAGGCCGCTGCTGGCCCTCGACCACATATGGTGCATTCTCCCATCGGTCACTGAGCTTCCCCTTCCCTTGTCGCCGGTTGTCCCTTACCAGGACCCTTTCTCCTGGGAGAAGGGGGGCTTCCCGAGCCGTCCGGTCGTACAGCCTCTTGTTTTTCTTCCCAGCCACTCGGATCCGTCCCGAGACTTGCTCGTATGCAAAATGGAGGCGTTGGTGGTGGCGCCTTACCCATTCAGTTACGTTCCCCTCCTCCTCGGTTGCTGCCGTCCCCAGCAATAAGTCGGTAGGCATCCGCACATGCCTGCCAAACATCAAATAAGTGGGGGCGTAGCCCGTGGTACTGTGCGTACTATTATTGTAGGCCTGAACCAGATTTGGTAGCGCACTCACCCAGTCGCTCTGATGTTCTTGGTCTAGTGTGCCGAGTAAGTTCAATAGGGTCTGATTGAACCGCTCGCATCCGCCATTTCCCTGGGGGTGGTAAGTAGTGGTATGGGTCTTGGTGCAGCCGTACACTTTACACAGCTCTCTGATTACCCGAGACTCGAAGTTTGGCCCTTGGTCCGAGTGTAGGAACTCGGGGCAACCGAACGGCTGGAAGACAGCTCTCCACAGAGCAGTGGCGGTGGTGTTCGCCGTCTGGTCCAAAGTAGGAATGGCCCAGGAGTACTTGGTGAACAAGTCGGTAATGACAAGGATGTTCTGATAGCGGTCTGCCGGCCGACCCAAGGTCAAGAAGTCCATTGCGACTATGTGGAGAGGAGCCTTTGCCTGGATGGGGACCATCGGTGCTCGTGCCTCCTTCCTGGCTTTGAACAAGGTGCAACGAGGACAGGCCTGAACGAAGGTACGTACCGTTGCTTCTAGGTCGGGCCAGTAGAAGTGTCGCCTCAAGAGAGAGACCGTTTTCTCGTGCCCTTGGTGGCCCAGCTGATCATGGTACGCTATCAAGAGCTCTCGTACTTGGCCTTCGGGGACAACGATCTGTCGGAGTTCCTCGTCCAGCCCCGGATCTCGGACAGACCTACAGAGTACTCCCTCCTTCACCTGTAGTCTGGCCCATTGTCCCAACAGCTTCCTTCCTGTTTCCCCTTGGGCCCGTTGTTCGGCCAACGTCGGTTTTCGGCCCCGTTCCAGCCACCGCATCAAGCCACTGATCTCTCTGTCGGCCTGCTGTCGCTCTTTCCAGCGGCAGGGGTCCCATCCCCAACTCACAGGCATCCCCTCATGTTGAGTCCCCGGCGCCTCCACAATGCCCACCATATACTCCTCTCCTTCGGGGTCTGGCGTGGGTTCCGGTGAGTCCCTCGGACCTTGAGCTTCCGGGAGTCGGGACAGGGCGTCAGCATTGGTGTTCTCCCGTCCTGGCCGGTATTGGAGCTGGTAGTTGTAATTTGCCAACTGGGCCACCCAGCGCTGTTCCACTGCCCCCAACTTCGCCGTCTGTAGATGTACTAGGGGGTTGTTGTCAGTTACTACCGTCACCTGGGCACCCCACAAGTAATCTTTAAACTTTTCGCTGAGTGCCCATTTCAGCGCCAGCAGTTCCAACTTGAAGGAGCTGTAATTGGCGTCGTTCCTCTCTGCTGGATGAAGGCTCCGGCTTGCGTAGGCTACGACCCGCTCTACACCGTCCTGTTGCTGGGCCAACACGGCCCCCAAACCCAGGTTGCTAGCGTCCGTGTATAAGACAAAGGGCTTGGAGAAGTCAGCATACGCCAGAATCGGCGCCCGCAGCAACTCGTCTTTCAGTCGCCGGAACGCAGCCTCACACTCGGGGCTCCATAGGATAGCCGGCGATCCGCGACCTCGGGGGCGTCCTGTCCCAGCCAGCAACTGATTTAGGGGCTTTGCGATCTTGGAGAAGTCCTTGATAAAGCGGCGGTAGTACCCCACGAAGCCCAGGAATGACCGGACCTGCTTCACCGTCTGCGGGGCAGCCCACTCTCGCACCGCCGACACCTTCTCCGGGTCGACCGAAACTCCCGCCGCGCCCACACAGTGTCCCAAGAATTTGACCTCCCGCCGTAACAGATGGCATTTGTCCGGCTGGAGCTTCAGCCCATATTTCTCCATGGCCCCGAAGACCTGCTCAAGGTGTTGTAAGTGGGAGTCGAAATCTGGGGAATAGACAATCACATCGTCCAGGTATACCAAGGCGGACTCCATCAACTGACCTCCCAGGCACCGCTGCATCAGCCTCTGGAAGGTGGCAGGAGCGTTGCAGAGGCCGAAGGGCATCCGGTCCCACTCAAAGAGACCGAACGGGGTGGTAAAGGCGGTCTTCTCCCGGTCGGCCTCGGCCACTTGTACCTGCCAGTAGCCACTTGCCAAGTCCAGCGTGGAGTACCATGCCGAGCGTGTTAAGCCAGCCAGGGAGTCCTCGATCCGGGGTAGGGGGAACGCGTCCTTCCTAGTGACCAGGTTCAGCTTGCGGTAGTCGACGCAAAACCTCCATGCGCCAGTCTTCTTCTGTACCAACACGATGGGAGCTGCCCACGGGCTGCTGCTCTCTCTAATAACCCCTCGATTGAGCATACCTTGCAGCAGTGTGCGGACCTCTGTGTACAGGGTAGGTGGGACGGGTCGGTACCTTTCTCTACTGGGCTCTGCATCTCCGGTGGGGATCCGATGTTGCACGACGTTGGTGCAGCCGTAGTCCTCTTCGTGTGCTGAGAAGACATGTTGCCACTTGCTCAGCAGGTCCCGCAGCTTCCTGGCCTGTGTCGGTCCCAGCTCCTCCCCTTGCAGGGAACTTCCCTTCAAGTGGCCGGGCACCTCCTCCCCTAGACTCTGGGGCGACGAGCTCGCTTGGGTAAGGGCCACTTCCACCACCGCGGGGTGTACTTGACGAAAGCTCACGTCCTGGTCCTCCCGCACCTGATGGGATTCTACCGGCGTTACCTTGACCAGCCGCTGATGTTTATGTAGGTGCACAACATGGGGCGTCCCGTTCCGAACTCTCACCGGGATCCGTCCTCTTCGTGCCACGGCCAAACTTCTGGCGACTTCTACCTGCTGGCCATCCCAGTGGGGCTCCACCAACACCCATTCCTCCACTCCCACGTCCCGCTGGAGGACTCGCACCCATACTAGGGCCTCGCTGTTCGCTGGCACGGACAGGGCATAACGGCACGCTACCCGACCTGTCCCTTCGCGGCCTTGCCGGGCCCGGGACATCTGGATCCGTCTGCAGTCAGCGGCGACACGTTCCCATCCCTGTTGCTCGGCCAGCGAGATCCCTCGAGTGGGCGTTGCCCGAAACAATTCTTCCCAACATGCAGATAATACATTCATACCTAGCAAGGCCCGGTGACTCCCCAGACAGTGGTCCTTTACAATGATCACTCCCTTCTGGGGCACGATCACTCCGTGGATCTCCAAGTCCGTCAGCCTGTAGCCAATGTAGGGGATGTCCAGACCATTTGCTCCTTTCAGGGAGAGCCAGGGAGCCTCCGTCCCATGCATCCTCTGATCTCCAAACAGCTCTTGCGACAGGCTCTCCGCGAATAGGGTCACCTGTGATCCGGTGTCGACGAGACAGGGCACCTTCACACCACACACCTGGACCTCCACCACTGGGCTATGCCCGACCAGCCTGTCCTTGGAGCCTGCTCCGATGGATGGGTCATCTAAGGGGGTCCCGACCACACGACCCACTGTGGCCGGTCGACCTAAAAACCCCCCTCCGAACCTCTTCGAGGACCACACTGTCGGCTGTAATGGCCTGGTTGTCCACAGCGGTTGCAGATAGGTCGTCCTTGCTCGTCCCATTCAAACTGGGGCCGGTTGGGCCGGTTAGGTCGCCTCCCTGCGTCCCTGTTCCCGTCCGAGTACACCCGGTCCCGCGAGATGGGCCTCACCTCTGGCCTGGTAGCCCCAGAACGCAGCTCGTCCACGAGCGTCTTGGTTAGCTCCGCCATCTGCTCCCGGACATCCTTTAGGAGTTCGAGCTTCAGAGTCTGTTTCCACTCTGCCATGTCGGGGACAGCCACTGCAGAGCTACTTACGGCCGCACACACAGGGGGTTCGTTCACCTCAACCTGATCGTTCTCCAATGCTACCGCTTCTTTCTTTAGGTCTTCGAAGGTGAGTTCCGGCTCCCTTCTGAATTGGACTCTAAGTCCCTGGCGTACCGGGCCTTCCCTTAGCCCCAGCAGGAATTGGTCCCTCAACAGAGTCTCACTATCTCCGAGACCATGGTCTGGGCGTCCCTGCAGCCTGGTAACTCGCTCCCGTAGTTGGAGGGCGAAAGCTCTGACGGATTGGCGGGGGCCCTGCTTGCTGCTGAAGAACTGGGCCCGGAGAACCGCAGTTGGAGTGGCATCACCATACCTTTCCGTCAGGAATCTAAACACAGACTGGGCGGTGGTTCGGACAGCTTCGGGGGCGGCTTGGACTTCCCGCCGTGCTTCCCCGTCAAGGGAGTTGAGGGTAAACTGTAGCTGTTGGGTCGCGCTCAGTCCCTGTAGCCCGGCCAGATATTCAATCTGAGCCCGCCATTCGGAGAGGCGTACCTCTGACTCATCTCCTCCATATTTCTGGACCCAGGGGTTTCCCATGAACACTGGCATGACTCGGGGTGGGGCCCCCAGTGCCTCGTCGTCGGCCATCTGAGAATCCCTGGTCGCTCAACCTGAGGTGAAACCCTGCCGACTACGCCAAATCTGTCACAGGTCGGGGGGGCCAAGCCGGACTGCACCCACCCCTGAAACCCAGGATCACCTCGGGGAGCGTGCCAGAAAAACCAGACGGACGAGAGTATAAAAAATGAACAAGGTTTTATTTGGTTAAAAGCAATTTAAAAGTTCATTGTTCCTTCTGTGTCTCCCGACCAGAACGGAGCCAGACCTCGGACGCCGGGAAGGCGTAGAGTCGTCGGCAGTTTGTGCCTGTACGGGGCCAGCAAGAGCCAGGGTAGTCTGTCGCCCGTCCCGGAGTGAGAGAGGGTATCCGGGTAAGTAGAGCTCGTGGATGTTTCGGTCGAGACCGGGAAAAGGAATAATTCTCGCGTCCACCTCCTTCTACAGGGACATCACATGCAGCATTCGGCCCAGAGAATCCTGTGGTCTGCACAGCGGGGTAAGTAATCAACAGTAAGTATGTGTCCTTGAATAAGTAATGGGGCTTACGGCTAGGAGATGCTTCGGTTAAGACCGGGAAAGGAATAATTCGTGTGTCCACCTCTTTCTACAGGGTCATCACATGCAGCATTCGGCCCAGAGGATCCTGCGATCTGCACAGCAGAGTAGGTAATCAACAGCAAGTATGCGTTCTTGAATAAGTAGTGGGCTTACGGCTGGGAGAGGCTTCGGTTAAGACCGGGAAAGGAATAATTCGTGTGTCCACCTCTTTCTACAGGGTCATCACATGCAGCATTCGGCCCGGAGGATCCTGCGATCTGCACAGCAGAGTAGGTAATCAACAGCAAGTATGCGTTCTTGAATAAGTAGTGGGCTTACGGCTGGGAGAGGCTTCGGTTAAGACCGGGAAAGGAATAATTCGTGTGTCCACCTCTTTCTACAGGGTCATCACATGCAGCATTCGGCCCCGAGGATCCTGCGATCTGCACAGCAGAGTAGGTAATCAACAGCAAGTATGCGTTCTTGAATAAGTAGTGGGGCTTACGGCTGGGAGAGGCTTCGGTTGTGACCGGGAAAGGAATAATTCTTGTGTCCACCTCTTTTCATAGGGACATCACATGCGGCATTCGGCCCAGAGGATCCTGCGATCTGCACAGCAGAGTAAGTAATCAACAGCAAGTATGTGTTCTTGAATAAGTAGTGGGGCTTACGGCTGGGAGAGGCTTCGGTTGTGACCGGGAAAGGAATAATTCTTGTGTCCACCTCTTTTCATAGGGACATCACATGCGGCATTCGGCCCAGAGGATCCTGCGATCTGCACAGCAGAGTAAGTAATCAACAGCAAGTATGTGTTCTTGAATAAGCAATGGGGCTTACGGCTGGGAGATGCTTCAGTTGAGTGCCTGGGTGTGGATTACGGTGACGGTGGTGGGCTCTCGGGGTGGTGAGCGTCCGGCATTAACTCTATGTATCTTCCCCACACTCTGTAACTTCACTTCAAACGATTTATTGTGCAAACACACCACTTCAGACACGGCACACCCACTCTTAGTGCAAATAGAGCCAGCACTCACCCAACGATGACTCCGTCCACTTCACAACGTTATCAGTCCCAGTCCAGATGTATACAATTGATTGAAATCCCAGATCAGGTCTCTTAACTTCCCTCCGATAGCGATGGCGCGGTCTGGTCTTCACTTGCTTTCCAGAACTCACACTCTTTCTGTCCTGAATATCTCCACTCGATCGCTGATATATCTGTTACACAGCCAGATAACCGAAACCCCACAATAGTCTTCAAATACCTCCACACGCCAGCCCAAACGTCCCAGGAATTCACCTCTCCTAGGGGAACACGTCCAAAGAGAAGAACCACACACGGGGGCAAGCCAACCAGGAAGAATAGCCGGGAGAACGAACGACCAAATAGAATCCACAACCCTCCTCATGGTCTCTGCACTTCTCTTTTTATGTGGTTACTCCGCCTCCATAATCCTCTCACAGATCGCCACATCAAACTCCCCACACCAGATGTCAATCTGTCATTAGCGTTGTTATTGCGACATCGGGCGAAACCCGGAAGTGGACCGGTGTTACCGCGACACCGTCCCGAGGGGAACACAAAATTCCGGCGGGACTTAGTTCCGCTTCCCTTTCGTCACCCCGTGACAAAGCCTTGCATGTGTTCTTCATGTGAAAAGAGTTTTAGATGGATGGTTGGTTTTAAAAGACACCAGAAATCCCACAGTGGTGTGAATAATTACATATGCATTGAGTGTGAACAGCTACAGTTGATAAATTGAAATGTCACCTGAGAGTTCACACTGTGGAAAAACCACACATGTGTATAAACTGTGACAAGAGATTCAGTGAGTCAGGACGACTGAAATCACACCAGAGGGTCAACACTGGAGAAAAAACGTATCACTGCCCTCCATGTGGGAGAAGTTTCAGTCTTTTAATTATTTATTTATAATTAGTAATTATTTCATATTTAATCTTCAAGGGTGACACTGCATCTTCTCCAAACATGAAGCAATGTGAGCATCAAGTCTTGCATTTATAGACTGATTTTAGCAATATGTCTCTGGACATAATGTCGGTTGCTAAGTTTCTATTATTAGATGGCTATACAGAGTAATCAATGAACTCAAAAATGGAAATAATTCTAAAACAGAGCAAAATCAGAGGCAATTTAAGAAAGCTAATGTGTCTTACTGTGGCTTTGACAAATCCGATGGTCCATATTGTGTAGCATGGCATGATCTAACATGTTTAATATTCATCTTGCATAATTTATTGTTGGAAACTTTTTTGTTTTTGCCAGAACAACCACAAAAAAAAAAAAAAAGTTAATCATCGACGGAGTGAAGCACATGTTTGACTACATACTTGATCAATATAAACGTTTGCAAATCATTTTCTGTTAAAATATTTATCACATCCCTTACAAAAACAAACACACTCACATTAATTTCAGATGTTTTCCACGTGATCACAGTGTGCAAATTTCTGTATAACATTAATCATTTCTGTAGTTTTTCTGTGAGGTATTTAGTAAAAAAAAAAAAAACAATTAAAAAAAGACAACCTTTAAGACAACTTTTTTATGGTTTTTTTTATAGAAGTTTTTTTTCTCTTATTATTACATTCTAGTTCATTTTATGCCCTTTCCCTTCACATCCCTCATGATATTTTTTATGATTTACTGACAATTGGAGTATTTTACTTTCATTTTAGAATGAAATAAGAAGAGTGAAAAACTGTCAGAGTGAGTCAGAGGGGAAATTATATATGTATATATATATATATATATATATATATATATACTATATGATCTACTTCCAAATTAGCATTTTTTCATATAGTTAGGCTAGTTATATAGTATAAATCCGCTAGCCAGAAAAAGTTAGAAAAGTATAGGGCCTATGGAAAGTTTATTATACGTGAACGCCACAAACAAAATATGAAACGTGACAGTATTTGTTGAGCAATAAAAGGTCTCTTCCATGTAAATCGGGATAAAAACAACACCCGCGTGTCACACACGTCTAGTGTTAATATGTTATTCGTCGATAGGTGGCGGTAATGCACTTACTGTATGTGTCAACGATTCGTCGTGAAACAACGAGACGACGTTATCAGTCTCCTGCGGTAAGACAGACCGTTCACGGTGCTTCGTATAACTGTACAATCATAAAAACAGAGTTTATTAAATCAACACATTACCGAGACATTCTGTATTATTTTCATCTGGTTCAGCGCGATTTGCGCGTCTTTTCTGGCGTCTGCTGACTGAAAACAATAAGCCTAGCAGACAAAGATATGAGAAACTAACGGTAATGCTAAAAACATAAAGACGTGTGATTTTCTTTGTGTTTTTTTATGCTCGTGTATTTGATCATTTCGATTATTTGGAGCAAATGTATAGTTTTTGAATGTCGAACTCGATTTTTTTTTATTTTTTTTTATTTTTAACATGATCTATTATTGACATTACGAGCCTTTATTGTTACAGTCGATTTGATTAAATCACTAATCTGATATCCGATTTATTTTTGATTTGGGCATTTCTGTTGCTCCTACTTCACAGCAGTTCACGTTCAGTTCACCTCACGTTACAGTTCAGTTTCTTCACAGCTGTTCACCAATAAATGCTGGAATGGTCCCATTACCCTAAAAGTGAAGAAGATAAAGTTTGTGAAAGAAGACTGAAAACATGAATGATCCAGAGCCCTGCGAAATAAAACAGGAAGATTTTGAGCAACAAATAGGTTGGTGTTTGTTCTTTATTCTTTAATAAAGTTATAATAGCTGCAAACCCTTTTTGGTTAAAAATGTTCCAAAATCAAATGCTGAGCAAAACTATCTCCGTACCTTTGCCCGATTCACAATGGTAAGCTTAGGAATGTAACGAATGTTAAATTGCTTTTTTAAGTTAAAGGAACAATTTCTTTTGATGACATTTGAATGGTTTGATGATTAGATATTAGACTGTACAGAAAATGGAATCTACTACATATGACGCTAATACACACTGAATACATATAGTCACACAATATTGATGTTCTTAGAATTGACATGTTGAGAGCAAACTATAACAATACGAACAATTTGAACAGTTTGATATGTCCTGTGTTAACCTTCTGTGTTTAATCACCATTGGTAGCGTGAAACTTTTTTTTGGTCGATCAAATCTGGCAGACTTGGTACTTGCTCAGATGAGATTTTTTGGTGAAACTTCTCATTTTGGGTGTACAGTAAATATTGCCACTCTGCCATCGAATGAAGCAGGGGCGGAGCCAGAAGATGTAAACATTCGGGGCTTAGCCTAGCCTAAACCTAGGGGGCTGCAGGGGTGTACTCCGCAGGGGAGATTTTTTCCCCCCATTTATGTCAGCTAAATGCACTATTTTTCAGGCTGTTTGAGATAACAGAATGCCTAAAAATCTATACACTATCTGGGAAAATGATGGTTACTCAGAAAAAAAAAATATTCACCCAGTAGAGCCTACAAACTATTTTGTATTTAATTGTTCTCCAGCTATATTTCTCAATTAATCTATCTTCTTATCCCACTAATGTGCCGAGAACAGTTGTAAAACATGCCCTGAAATAACTTAGCATTTGATACATTGGGATATATTGCTTTTGAATCTCTCTCTGGCCGGTGAGGTTTGCTGTTACGAGTTCCTTTTAAAAAAAATTGTTATGTCCATAATGTTAATTTCAGGCGGTTAGTCAGTGAGCTCGCTACGACAGCGGTGAAATAAAAAGCCCACCAGCCCCTAATGACAACGACGAAGAAGATGATTTATATTCTTCTTCGTTAGTTTTTATCGGCAGTTGGCAAACAAGCCACAACGCACAGTAATAGAGCTTTTGTTTCTTTTTTTTTGCCGCTCCAGTCTGAGAGACTGAGAGGAAATGAAACAAAGTTGAAGTTATTTTAAAAAAGCTAAAAGATTCGGGGCTTTTGACAAAACATTCGGGGCTTAAGCCCCATTAGCCACCCCCCCGCTCCGCCCCTGGAATGAAGCACACATACACCTCAAAACATTAGATTCATCAGCACTGAGGTGCGTGCCAATGCACAACGTAAAGAAGATAAAGTGTAAATAGCGACACAGGGTATTTACATAAGTCCAATAAATGCTATGTACACAGTGTAAAAAAACTAGTTATAGATGATCTATATATATATATATATATATATATATATATATATATATATATATTGCAATACATGTTTTATCATCTACGCCACTGGAGCTGATGTCTGACAGACGTACTGTATTTTGTAGTGTTGACTATAACTAAGTCAATTACATGTTAATGGGCGGAGGTAGTGTAAATAGCCACTGCCAATGAGGTGGGATGTTTTCACTTAGTGTAAATAGATGCTAAGTAAAAATTATTCTGCAAATAACTGCAATTGCAAAAACAGAGATGGCGAAAGAAGCAAAATTTACGGACTGCAGTTAGGTGTTAGGTGATGCTGATGTTTGAAGTAATGTTTGCTAGATGTCTTGTATCTATTGCATCTTAAGTCTCACAGTTGTTGCCATCTCTGAAAAGCTTTCTTCTTTTTGTTTGGACATGATGTCATCATGCAAAGATAAATGTGATGAAATGAAACTAACATTTCCTAAGAAATCCAACATTACCATTCAGATTATAAAACATTATTATAAGCTTACCATCTTAATCTTTTTTTATGCACTGGGTCAGTAACTGATTGATTGATTTTTGTTCATTTTGAACAAAAAAATAACAACTTTTCTGTACTGCAGCTTTAAAGAAAATAATATCCCAGTAACTTTCCAGACATTTGGTACAAAATAAAAACTAGAACTGACTTGTCTTACCAAATATTAGTTTTATTCTATATTTAATAACATCTGTTTCACAGTTTTTGCAACCACATTATTACAATTCAGAACATTTTACATACTTGACTAAAGTATTGTTAATGAAAACATATGAAAAGTTTGGTTCCAAAACATGATAAACGCTATTTAAAAATAAAAATATATAGTTTCCACCAAAATCAGTATTGTTTCTGATCAGTATTGAAATGTCCAATTTTAATTTTACGCAAAATGCGATATTTACACAGTTATAGGGTCATGTTTTCTCCCTTTTTTCCAAACCTCGACAAACGCCAGTCTCCCTTTTTTGCAGAATGTGATATATCCACTCAACCAATCACAGCGCACCATTCCACGCACTGTAAACAATAACAACCACAGCACATCATTCCACGCAGTAATGGCGCTGCTCTGAATACACCCGGCATCCTAGTTTTCCTCATCTACTTTGTACTTTGTGATCAACAAAAAGGACTGCACGATAAATCACGTGATTGTCATGCACATCTTGTCAGATAGAAAATATTTAGATGCGTTTAAAACACAGAGCCATAGATCACTGACAAGCTGTGCTATAACGCGTTCATTAGATGAATCACATTCGATTAAAAAAGTTATATTGCGTAGCTTTGTCAGTGTTAATGTTTTTATTAATGCAAATTATGTTTTTGTTAATACAGCACATAGCACTAGTCAACTAAATGAATGTAACATGGCAAAGATGAATGCACTTTTGGAAGTTGAATGGAAGGGAGATATAATTTTGGAATTTCTGTGGTCTAATGTGGCATTGTTGTTTATGATGAAATTTTATTTTATTGCTTTAATTAATTTACAGGGTTAACATGATGACCCATTGAATTAATTTTGGAAGCGATGACTGTTGAATGTAATTTAATCCTGTGCATGTATAAAAGATTAGCATTGACCAAGTTCAGAGGCTGTCATACATGGATCAACAAAATAACTTTCATATTGATTCAGTGGATTTATTGCATTTTGAGAAAAAAATTATCATGGATTTACTGCATTTTGTGGAATTGTATTTTTTTTCTTTTATAATAAATCTTTGAAAATCAAAACCTGGATTTGATTTTTTTCATGTTATTATATCCTAAAGATGTTATGCGTTAGTTTGAAACAATAAATTTGTACTCAAAATGTTTTTTTATTGTATTTTGGAACCAAACTCTTAATATAGTTAGTAGTTCTCATTTAAAAACGTTCCTTCAATTTGTGTCTGTAATGTTTAAAAATGTAAAAAAAAAAAATAATTAGATGATAAATTTACCCATTTCAAACGAATGCATCAGAATGTTCATATTTCCACTGTTATGTCAGGATTCATGTCTTTTCCTTTCACATTTCTCACTTTGATTATTCATTTAATTGAATATTTGTTGAAAATCAAACTATTGAAACCTTTTTTTTTTTTTTTTACTTTCATTTTAGACCCAATAGAAGAGAACACGGCGATTAAAGAACTCGTTGAAGTGGTGAAGAAACATCAGGTCAAAACTGAAGAAACCTCCTGGAGTTCCCCATTGAAAAACGACAATATACGTTTCACTTGCCTTCAGTGTGGAACGAGTTTTTCATGCAAACAAAATCTCGACCTTCACATAAAATGTAATTGTGGAGGAAAGCCATATGCGTGTGACGAGGCACATAAGATTTACTCAATAAAAGGAAACCTTATTGATCACATGAATATTCACACTGCAGAGAAGCCACACATCTGTGATCAGTGCGGGAAGAGTTTCGCACAAAAACAAAACCTTGATGAACATAAGAAAACCCACAACATGGAAAGGCCGTACAAATGTGACCAATGTGGGAAAAGTTTCCCATTTAGAGGAAACCTTGACAAACATATGAGGATCCACACTGGAGAGAAGCCGCACAAATGTGATCAGTGCGGGAAGAGCTTTACACAAAATGGAAACCTTAAAGAACACATAAAAATTCACACTGCAGAGAAGCCATACACATGTGATCAGTGTGGGAAGAGTTTCATTAAAAAAGGAGCGTTTAATAATCACATGAAAATCCACACCGGAGAGAAACCATACTTGTGTGATCAGTGCGGGAAGAGTTTTCCACAAAAACGTAATTTTAACGAACACATGAAAATCCACACTGGGGAGAGGCCGTTCACGTGTGATCAATGCGGGAAGAGATTCACACATAAAGGGAACTTTAACGACCACATGGCAATTCACACCGGAGAGAAACCACACATATGTGCTCAGTGCGGAATGAGTTATGCTCGGAAAGCTTACCTTAATGAACACATGAAAATCCACACCGGAGAGAAACCGCACACATGTGCTCAGTGTGGGAAGAGTTATGCTCGAAAAGGATACCTTAATGATCACATGAAAATCCACACTGGAGAGAAACTGCACAAGTGTGATCAGTGTGGGAAGAGTTTCCGAAAATCAAGTGTTTTTAAAGTACACCTGCTTACGCATTCTAGAGAAAGACTGTATAACTGTGACCAATGCGGAAAGAAGTTTTTTAGGGCAGATTTCCTGAAGGACCACATGAAAGTTCATACCAAGGAGAGGCCTTATGTGTGTTCATTTTGTGGAAAGAGTTTTAGACAGATTGGTAATTTAAAGTCACACCAGAAAAGACACAGCGGCGTGAAGGATCATTCTTGTTCTCAGTGTGGGAAGGCTTTTTTTACTGATAGTGAAATGAAACAGCACCAGATAGTTCACACTACAGAGACACCTTACAAGTGTTCACACTGCGACAGGAGCTTCAAACGGTCAGAATATCTGAAAATACACGAGATGATCCACACGGGAGAGAAGCCGTATCACTGCCATTCATGTGGGAAGCGTTTTACTCATTATTCTTCTCTAATCTGCCATAAAAAAAATGTATGCAAGTAGTTTGAGTTCTGTTCTTTAAGGCTGCATCAAACCACTGTATTTGTAAATCAGATCATTAGACCAATAAAGAACTATTATATTATTTATGATGAATATATATTTTATTAAACTTTATTTTAATCATTATTGTTATGCATTTGTCATTCTGTTTTTATATTTTATATTACTTTAAATTATTTTAATTATCTCGCAATGCTCGCTATTGTTGTTTAATCTCACGTTTGTATGGTTTGTAAGAAATAAACATGTTTTTTTTGCACTAGATCTGATTTATCGGTAGAAAGGGAATACTAATTTCTTTAACTAACTTGGTCGCATAGCAAACCGTTATCTGCATGTCCCTGCAATGCCTGTGCCATCAAAGCGTGTTTTCTCTGCAGATGGCATTATTGTGAACATAAGGCTGGCTTTCTTGTTGGCTTTCACCAGAGCATGTGGAGATGATTGTTTTTTCCTCAACAGGAACATAATTTAAAATAACATAAATGTGATAATAATTAGATGCGGACTGTTTATGTACTATATATGCAAAGCATCTCTAAAACTTTTTGGGTCAGACTTTTCGATATTTTGATAATGTCTATAAAATGTTAATGATTTAGAGTGTACGTTTGTGAAAATGATTTATAAAGATGAAATACTAGGGAGGTGAACTAATCTTATATAAGACAATTGTATGCTATTCAAAATAAAGTTGGTACTCGTGAGGAACTGTGGAGGAACTAGGAGAGAAGAAATAGTGATGACGAGATTTAAAGTAGAACACTAGGGATTTAACGATTCTCTCAAGTCAACATTCGATTCACAATTGTTATTACTTTTTTTTACAAAATGAGATTTAAGACAAATATAAAATGTGTCCTTTTATTATTGCTTGGACAAAATGCTGCACATTTCTTTGTGAAATTGAAATATAACACTATAATAATATACTAATATAGCACTTGCATATCATTGCTCTTTTGTTGGTTTTGATTGCTTCTACAGTATTGTCCTAATTTTTAAGTCACTTTGGATAAAAGCGTCTGCTAAAACATTTTTTTTATACGATGTAAATGTAAACAATAAAACTAAATTGAAATAAAAAAGCCCAAATTAAATTAAAAGAAATCTCTTCATATAAACAAAATGAGGTTTTGTCTGTGCTATTTCCATTTAAAATTAAGAGGCAGGCAACCACTGCATTTTAATCATAATCCAAACAAAGATGCTGCATACATGCAATATGAGCAGTTTTTAATCTAAATTAAATTGTAATTTGCAAATTGCAAAAACAGAATGATTTGACTTGTTTTGTGAAACTATAGGCCTACATAAAAAAATATCTGCATGAAGCAGAAACAGCGGACGTGCTAAATGAGACGCGGAGTCACTCTCTGTGCATAAAGCGTTTCCTTGGTTTCCACTGTTAACAAGCCAGCACTGCACTTATGAACTTTGATATGAATTACAGAGGGAAGATGAAAAGAGAAAAAAACCATCTAAAGTTTTCTAAACACAGTAAGTTCCCCTATACATCATATAAACTCTCCCTAACGAAATCGCTCTTTGTTTAGCATATCAACTATATATATATATATATATATATATATATACTATATACTATATATATATATAGTATAAAATAAAATAATACTATAATAGAGCAGTTTACTCTTTACTCTTACTTCTTTGGGTGTGAGTGATCTAATGTTTATGACCCCAAACTTTAAAAATAGTTTTTGTTCATTTATTTTACATTTTTCTGGTTTAATCACAGTAAGATTGTTTCAAGATCCTAAATTAAATTTATATTTTGACCTCACTATTCGGGGAACAGACACAGTCTTAATAGATTGGACAGCCCAAGTACTTCTATCATTTAAGTGGATAGAACAAACGCCATCATAGCAGATGATCCCGTAAGGCTTGTTTAGTCACAGACAGCTTCTGAAATGCCTTTATATTGCATTTCAATGGCTCAGATTTTCGCCTCATCCATTATGCTGATGTCTTCAGATCACCTGTAAACTGTGAACAGCCTGAACAAACTACTCCATCACCATATCTACAAGATATCTTTGACAGCATTTATTTAATTCTAAGTTGGGCTGCCTAAACTGGATGTGGCACAAAAAACCCTACATCTATGAAAAATAACAAAAATCTAAACACCGATGATCATAAACACAGCTATATTATGTTGAATTTAATTGAAGTGATATATGTTGGTTATAATTTTTTACATTTATTTCTGAATTAATTATTCCTTTTTATTTATACTTTTACTTTTATTCATTTTTATTGCATTTATTTGTCTATTTGTTTATAGGGAAAATAAAGTGAAAGATAAAGTGATTACATTTTTTTTACGCACAAACAAAATAGAAATACTTACAATGTGAACCTTAAACAAAATCAATAACTTTTTATCTTCATAGATGGATAAACAAAAAACATGCTTAAATTGTGTGGATTTATTTTAAACCAGTTCAGTAACTGATTTATTTTCTATTCGGGCAGATTTTATTCGGGCAGTTCATGAAACACGTTATCAGTGCAGGAAGAGTTTTGCACATGCCATCTCTTAAAATTGCATCTGCATTTTCACTCTAGAGAAAAAAACATTTTACTGTTATCAGTGTGGATTTTTATTTCTTTCATCATTTCTCTTGAAGAGCCGCCTGAAAGTTCATGCAGAGCAGAAGCCACACATTTGTTCTCTGTGGAGTGCTCTTAAAATACACCTGAAAAGTTGCAGGTGTGAAAGATCAAATGTACTTAATTGTGGGAAAAATGTTATTACACGCGCCAAATTGAAACTGCACCAGAGAATTTACAGTGAAGAAAGCCCTTACCCTCATAATGTGACAAGCAATGTCAGCTCAAACGTGTATTTCCACTTTATTTTGTCAGTAAGGCTAATGTTGTATGTGATGTGATAATTAGCAGTGATAACCCTTCTATTATCTATGCCATAGCTGCATGATTATGACAAAAATCATAATTTTTGTTTGTCTTGATATTGTAATTGTGTTGATTAATATTGTAGATAGATACAAGAACAG
This sequence comes from Carassius gibelio, assembly GCF_023724105.1. Lineage (NCBI taxonomy): Eukaryota > Metazoa > Chordata > Actinopteri > Cypriniformes > Cyprinidae > Carassius > Carassius gibelio. Next base: position 20,694,867 of record NC_068417.1, on the reverse strand, counting down.
AATTATTCATTATTACAATGTGTCACACTCAAATCACAACATGGTTGTAGCCTAAAAAACAATTAGATTTTGAAGAATAAACTGAATGAATTCAAAATGTTTTTTTTTTTTTTATCACTTACACATTGTATCTGAACAAAGTATTTTTGTTGCATAACATATGTCAGAAATAACATTAATGTTCAGGTCCTGCACTTCAAGTGCCATGATGCGTCCTCATCAAACTTGACACAGTTATATGTCGAGCAATAAAAGCTCTTCTCCATAAAACCTTCAAGTCTTAACCAGCCACAGTAAGCGACAAGACAACGAAACATCCAGAGTTGTCAAAGCAAATAAAGTTAATCTTTAAATCAGCAGTTTTAAGATTGAGACTGAGACTAACTCAAATATTAAGTTTCTCCCAAAAAGAACAATCTCTAAGATTTTTTGCTTATATATCATATTATATAAATTAAATCATTGATCGTCATTATTGATTGTATCAACCACCTTTTACCGTGTTCTGATTTCATGGAGATCCTAAAGGGACATGGTATGAGATAAGAAGACAAATGTGCTAATGTTAGTTTTAAGTTTAAGTTAGTTTTAAGCTTGTGTATAAAGACTGTAGCTCCTAAAGTTATTGCAATTGGGTTAAGAATGAATGAATAAATCTGGAATTAAAACTCATTGTGTATTATATATTATTTTACTGGCCTGACAATGCAGGCAGAGACACTGGCACTGTGGTTTACATAGTTCCCACCTCCTTTAAAAAAATCTGTCATCATCCCTGTGCCTAAGAACAATAAACCTTCTTGTCTGAATGGATATCGTCCAGTTGCCCTCACATCAATAGTCATGAAGGTCTTTGAGGGACTGGTTGAAAACTACATCTGCTCCTCCATCCTGGCGAGTGTGATTTCACCAAGTAAAACATGTTCCTGGATCAACATCCTTGTTGATCCTGGAACAATATTCCAATCAACCAATCAGAGTTGAGATATATCTTTTCAAGAAATATATATTTTAGGCTTACAATTGGGCTTAGTTGCTTCTTCAACATTGTTAATCAGCTATCATTTACCACTGATTTTAGGAATAAATAATGGGTAGTGTTAGGTTAAGGAGTAGGGTTTGATTGAGTTAAGTCTACATTTTTGGAAAATAATGTCGATTCAGGATCATCAAAATATGTTGATCCAGGAGCATTTCTTACTTGGCAAAATCACGGTGACCCCCGGATACTTTAGACCATTTTCAGTTAACTATGTAAGACTGCTATTCATCGATAATAGCTCAGCTTTCAATACTATAGTCCACATCAAGCTAGCTTCTAAACTCATGGTACTCATCCTGAATTCTTCTCTCTGTAACTGGATTCTAGACTTCCTCACTGGCAGACCTCAACTGGTGAAAGTAGGCCATTTCATCTCCAACTCCACACCCCTCAACATAGGAGCCCCACAGGGCTGTGTCCTGAGTCCCCTGCTCGAATCTCTCTACACACTTGACTGTGTGTCTTCCAACAGCTTAACATCTATTATTTCTTATTTTCAAATTTAGAAGAAATTATGGTGCCACTAAATGTCAAAAAAAATGTTGTGCTATGCCATCTGTTTTTAATATAGATGGATAACCGAAGTTGACCTGTAACCTCCGTGGGTGAAATATGAGATTTGTTTAGGGATTAGAGATTATTGGTTTAGGGACAATATCAAAAAACTACACAAATTTTACAGTACTGCCAAAGCATTTTAGATGTGTAAAATACAGAATATAATTAAACAAAATAAAAAAAAACTCTCGTATACATACACTGGTATATTCTGGCTGTTTTCTGATTCTCAGCATTAAAATGAAATTAAAATAAAGAATAAAAAACTTCACCCATCCAAAGAAGCTTATAAGAAAATACTTTCATTAAGATTTAAATATAAATTTGATACAAGATGCTGGCAAGACAAATAAGAAAAATAGAAAGTGATAAGTAAAGTCAAGTCAGAAAATGGAGACATTTTAACATCATCTAATGAAATCAATGAGAGATTCAAACAATTCTACGAAGAAATATATAATTCTTTTTCCTCCTTTCTGTCTATATAGAGGTTATAGACAGGGCTGCTCACTATCCCCTCTACTCTTCGCCCAAGCCCTGGAGCCCCTTGCACAGTCTATCCGCTCTAACCCCAACATACATGGATATAGCACATGAATACGGTAAGCAAAATATCATTATATGCTGATTTTATCCTGGTATATATCACTAAACCTCGGTCTACTATTTCTACTATCTTAGAAATGGTCTGTCATTACGGCACATATTCAGGTTACAGTGTCAACTGGTATAAGAGTGAATTAATGCCTACAAAGGTCAGAGATATTTCTGCTTTCCAAACCTTTCCATTAAAAATAATGCAACATAAACTTACATATTTAGGAATTGAAGTCACAAAAAATGTTCAGTCTTTATTTATAGCTAATTTTACTGCATCTAGTGACTATACTGCAAAATAATATTCAATTCTGGGGATCCCTGCCTATTTAATATTATTAAAATGACTTCTCTACCACAAATTCTTTATCTTTTTCAAAACATCCCTATATTTTCACCAAAGATTTTTTTTTGTAAACAACTAGATTCCATTATTATACCCTTTTTGTGGAATTAAAAAGCCCATAGAATAAGTAAAGCATACCTTTCCTTTTACCAATTAGAAGAAACCCTTCATTTATCACACTGGATGCTGCTTTTACAAAACTGAGGGACTTAGGACTTTAGACTATTGGAATCCTATTCATAAATGGCACTTTTGCCTACTTTAGACAGCTAGAGGATCAATATGGTTTGCATGGAAGTAACTTTTTTAGATATTTACAGATTAGGGATTACATAAGAAAGCACATGCCCTGCACATGAGGCTACTCCTGCTAGTTTGGATGATCTCTTTGGGCTTGGAGGTGGGATCAACTCATTGTTGTTAAAGAACGTCTCGTTACGTACGTAACCCTCGTTCCCTGATGGAGGGAATGGAGACTTTATGTCGAATGACATATGGGGTCTCACCTGGGTGGCCAATCATCTCTGAATTTAAGAGAAAACGCCAATGAAAATTGGCTAGTGGATTAACATACCTGAGCCACTCCCCGTGCCAACGGGTATAAATAGGGCGACAGGTGCATCCACTCATTAGGTTTTACGCTGAGGAGCCAAGAACGTGTCCCGGCCACAGCGACCGGTTCAAGGTTGTGGCATGGGGACATAACGGCTCCGTTCCCTCCATCAGGGAACGAGGGTTACGTACGTAACCCAAGACGTCCCCTATTTGTCGGTCACTATGAGTTATGTCGAACGACATATGGGGTCCTATGGAAAACGCCACAACCTGAACATTGTCACAACCCTGTGGCGCTGCAATTATCTACAAGCCCTGGCGTGCCACAAAAGCTACGCTTAAGGTCGTAACCTTCCCAAAGCCCCAGCGCAAATTCACTGACCTTGGTACCGAAGGGACCAAAGGGTGAGTACATCGCTGCTGGAGAAGGCCAAGCTGCTGTTCCGCCCACATAAAGTTAATGGAAGGGATTTCAACCTCCAGAGAAAGATTGCTTCAAATCTTCCCTATTTGTTCTTTCAGCTGGCAAGACAATGGGGAAGCGACCCTTAGGAAAAGGTCGCTATGGAGACCACATCCTACCCGTAGGGAGGTGACATGTGGATACACTGATATGGACTGACCCAGGGGGCAGTACTACATATGGAAGGGGTCTCTGAGGCAGGTCCTACCTTGGAGTAGGGATGGAATGGCTGCCAGAAGAGACTGACAGAACGGGTCGGTCAAGGGAAGACATGGGTTTGCCAAGAGGGAAACCTTATCGTGGAAGAACACACATATGGGATTACCTGTAGGGAACCAAGCCATATGAACACCTAGCCCAGTACAGGGGCTGACCGGAACTCCGGGCATGCTAATACCAGTACTGGGCCTGGCGACAGACTGCTCCGCCAAGTCTTACTGCCGAGGGTGCTGGAGGATGCTCGACCAGGGTACGCCAACCGGGGAACTCTACTGGGAGAAGAAAGGCGCTCACATCCCCGTGTTAGGGGGAATGGCGCAGCAAGCTTGACACCGAGCCAGCCCTTCCCGCCAATTACCTGTTACCCAACACACGGGAAGAAACTGGCTCTACATGGAGGTTGTAAAACCTCGCAAAGGTATTAGGTGTCGCCCAGCCCGCAGCTCGACAGATGTCTGCCAGAGAGGCGCCGTGCGCCAGTGCATAGGAGGAGGCCACACTCCAAGTGGTGTGGGCCCTCACCCCCAGGGGGCACGGCTCGCCTTGGGAATGGTAAGCCAAGGCGATGGCATCCACTATCCAGTGGGCCAACCTCTGCTTAGAGACAGCCTTCCCCTTCTGCTGACCTCCAAAGCAGACCAGGAGCTGCTCAGAGCTTCTAAAGCTCTGGGTGCGGTCCACGTATATGCGAAGCGCTCTTAAGGGACACAGCGACGCCAAGGCTGGATCTGCCTCCTCCAGGGGCAGCACTTGCAGGTTCACCACCTGGTCTCGGAAGGGAGTGGTGGGAACCTTGGGTACGTATCCAGGCCGGGGTCTCAGGACAACGTGAGAGTAGGCCGGCCCGAACACAAGGCACTCTTCACTTCCCGAAAATGCTTGGAGGTCCCCGACCCTCTTGATGGAAGCGAGCGCGGTCAGGAGTTCTGTCTTGAGAGACAGGAACTTAAGCTTGACTGAATCCAGTGGCTCAAAGGGACCCCTCTGAAGTCCACCCAGGACAATAGAGAGGTCCCAGGAGGGAATCAGGGGTGTCCTAGGAGGATGTAATCTTCTGGCACCCCTCAGGAACCTAACGATAAGGTCATGCCTCCCCAGGGACCGGCCGTCTACTGCATCGTGATGGGCTGCAATGGCAGCCACATACACCCTCAGGGTTGAGGGTGACAGCCCACGCTCCAACCTTTCTTGCAGGAAAGAAAGCATGACTCTGACCGAGCATCTCCAGGGGTCTTCTCAGTGAGAAGAACATCAATTCATGAATAGACTCCACTTCAGAGCATAGGCCTGCCTCGTAGAAGGGACTCTAGCCTGAGTGATAGTGTCTACAACCGCTGGAGGCAGATCACTTAGGTCTGCCGCGTCCCGTCTAGAAGGCACACGTGGAGGTTCCAGAGATCTGGACGCGGGTGCCAAATGGTGCCAAGCCCCTGAGAGAGGAGGTCTCTCCTCAGGGTGATGCGCCAGGGAGGGGCTGTCACGAGGAGCATGAGTTCCGAAAACCAGGTCTGGGTCCTAAAACCTCGTCCTCCCTGACGTTGCACAGTGTCTGTGCGAGCAGGCTCACTGGGGGAAACGCATACTTGCGTAAAGCCAGAGGCCAGCTGTGTGCCAGTGCATCTGTGCCCAGGGGGGCCTGGGACAGGGAATAGTACAGCTGGCAGTGGGAGGACTCGTGGGAAGCAAACAGGTCTACCTGGGCTTCCCCGAATCGACTCCAGATCAGCTGGACCGTCTGGGGATGGAGTCGTCATTCCCCGGGGAAAGTGAGCTGTCGTGAGAGCACGTCGGCTGCACGATTGAGCTCCCCCGGGATGTGGACAGCGCGCAGCGACTTGAGCCACGTCTGACTCCAGAGGAGGAGTGTTTCAGTGATGTTAATCCCCTAGCCAGTTTTCATTGCCGTTTTCTCTTAAATTCAGAGATGATTGGCCTCTCAGGTGAGACCCCATATGTTCGACATAACTCATAGTGACCGACAGATAGGGAACTTAACTTCTACAGAGACTTTAAAATTGCATTGGGAGCAAGAATTGGGGGAGGAGATATGTTCAGAATCCTGGGCTGATGCACTTGAGAATATTCATACATGCTCTGTCAACTCTAGGCATTGTCTTATTCAATTTAAGTTTATCCATTGGCTCCATTTTACTAAAACAGACTTTTTTTCAGATATCTCCCCATATTGTGACAAATGTCGGACTGATGTAGCCACTCCCTTGCATAATTATGTTCTGGACTGAAATATTTAAAACACTCTCAGATATTACACAGTGTATTAGAACCTGATCCGCATCTTGTGATATTTGGAATTTCTGATAAAATCGTGTCACTTAAAAAATCTCAACAACAGTGTTAATGTGGCAAAGAAACTTATACTATGGTTTTGGAAAACGACAGAAACCCATCAGTTAAGGTAGTACAACTGGTAAAATTAGATTCCTGTTGTTAAATACATTTGATAAGATTTGGTCTCCTCTTCTCCTATAAATTGACAATACAGGCTGAGTAATCATGCGGTGTTGATCGTACCAATAGTGTGGTATGATTAAAGTCCCTAGGGTGAGGAGGGAGGTAAGGGTTGTTTTGTTTCATACTGCAAATATTTGTTGAGTTTATTTAGTTATTTTGTATGTATATGTATACATATAAGATTTAAATACGAAATGGAATCTCAAAGGTAAGTGGATTTTGATATCCTATCTCTGTATTTCCCACCAACTTAAAAAAATCTGTCATCATCCCTGCGCTTAAAAACATTAAACCCTCTTGTTTGAATGACTGTCGCCCAGCTGCCCTCACATCAATAGTCATGAAGGTCTTTGAAGGACGTAAAAAAACGTATCGGTCACGTATGTAACCCTCATTCCCTGAAGGAGGGAACGGAGATTTTACGTCAGAAAGAGACTGACGAATGGGATCTCTCCTTAACCTTTGATAATAACCTTTGAGTGGTTACAAAACGAGCCAGTGTTACACAGAATACCTTGGTCTGCGGAATTTGCATCGCGAGCTCTGCCCCACAGTATGGGTATATAAGGAGCAGCGCGAGCAACTCGCACTCAAGTCTTTGCTGAGGAGCCGAGCCAGTGACCCGGCCATTCAGTGGAACAGTGATGTGGCAAGGGGATGTAATTTCTCTGTTCACTCCTTCGTGGAACGAGGGTTACATATGTAAACGAGACGTTCCCTTTCGGTCGGTCACATTCTACGTTACATCAGAAAGAGACTGACAAATGGGGTCCCTTACAAAACGCCATGTTGGCTGTCTTCCAGTGAATCGTGTGAGTGATAGCACCCTGTCGTGAGGCCAGCACGAGTGAGGGTCTATAGCTTACACAGAATATGCTGGCATTTCCAGGGATCCTCACGACGTGAAGAACACCAAGTGACGAAGAGGTTCAACTTCAAGCATAGGTGTGTCTGGTGGACATGGCTCTAGCTGAAGTGATGGTAGCTACCACCTTAGGTGGCAAGGTACCTAAACCTTCCGTGACCCATCCAGAACCCACACATGTAGGTTCCAAAGATCGGGACGTGGGTGTCAGAGGGTGCCCCGTCTCTGAGAAAGAAGGTCTTTCCTCAAAGGAATTGGCCAAGGAGGGGCTCTTGCGAGGAGTACAAGTTCGGGGAACCAGGTCCGGCTGGGCCAAAAAGGTGCAATCATTAGGACCTGCTCCTTGTCTTCCCTGATCTTGCACAACGTCTGTGCAAGCAGGCTCACTGGGGGAAATGCATACTTGCGCAGGCCCAGCAGCAAGCTGTGTGCCAGGGCGTCCATGCCAAGGGTGCCCTCGGTCAGGGAGTAAAACAACTGGCAGTGGGAATTTTCTGGAGAGGCAAACAGGTCTACCTGAGTGTCTCCGAAGTGTTCCTAAATCAGCTAAACCTACTGGGGTGGAGTGTCCATTCCCCGGGGCGAGACTGCTGCCGTGAGAGCTCGTCGGCTGCATGATTGAGCCTGCCCGGGTTGAGACATGCGGCGGGAGCGTAGACTCCCCTGATGGTTGATGTAAGCTACGGTCGCAGTGTTGTCTGTACGGACCAGAACGTGCTTGTCCTTCAGCAGTGCGCTAAAGTGGTGCAGAGCAAGCCGTACTGCCAGCAACTCAAGGCAATTGACATGCCACTGAAGTCAGGAGCCTTTGCCAGCAGAGTCGCAACCTCTGTGTGTATGACAGGAGCCGGACGAACTGAATCATGTAGCCAAGCCTGATCGTTCGGATGAGCCTGGGGATGGCCTGGGGAGCACTAGCCAGGCTCCCAGAACCTGATCCAGCGGGGTCAAGGGAACTACAGGCATACCTACAGTGGGGCAGTTAGTTGGAGCAGACAGCCCCGGCATGGGAGGCGTAGAATGCAGGCACTGCTCTGATGCTGCACAGAGCTATTGCCAGAGCCCACACAGATAGAGAGCTTAAGCCTGCTGCGACACGTGAGCCGATGAGCATACTGAGCCAATCGTCGCTTGGGAGCCTTGAAGACAAAGATAAACAGTCAGGATCGACCAGCAACTCCTGGATTTACAACTTCTTACAGACAATTGAAGTTGTAACTCCACGAGAAACTGAAGAAAACCAGAATAGTGTACATGTGAAATTTCTGCAATTACAATTAACAGAAGCAGTTAGAAAACAGGTAGGAAATAAGAAGTCGCACGAAGACCAGAGTGCATATGCAGAACAGAGAATGAAAGCGGCTGAGAATGTGCAGCTGAGCCGAGATGCCTCTATGAGGTTAGTGCAGACCTGTACAGGTCACCCCATATCCTCGGGGGGTTTGGATAAGTTGAGGAATTTGACAGGTATAGACGATAAAATTAAAGAATGGACAAAAACCCTCATTAATGCCCAGAAAAGAGCAGATAACTTTATTAGGAATTTGGCTTTCTGTAGAACAGGAGATCCCTAATGCTGACAAAGTTCCGTTGCTGAGGCATGTAGGCGTAATTTAGTTACCCTGCTGAATAATGCGACCAAAGAAAAATAGAAGAAAAACTAGCGGAGTATGATCTTGGTACAAAACATGTTAAAACCATGAGGAAATTTACACCGCAAAATAAACAAGCTCAAGGGCTACAGTTTAAAAAGAGCTTTAACAACAATAAATTCAAAAGGCCAGAAAGATTAAAACAAATATATGAAGCAGAATATCACAGTGAAACAAGCAAGGTTAACCAGTTCGCTAGAAATAGACACAGACAGAAAAAAAAATTACTCCTGTATACACAAGGAGGAAGAAAATGTCCAGATTTTATTCCAGCTGAAAAATTGAAAAATATGACCCCCGCAGAACGAACTAAAATAATTGAAGACCGTAAGAAAAAAAAATCAAAAAGGGAAAAAGATTAGGAGGACTAAGGTAATTCAAAAGATGGAAAAATGCTCTAAATTGAACGACGAGGAAACATGCAAAACTAAGAAGGAGCGAGTCAACTCTGATACAGAATGAAGGTTAGCTGGCTAGTTGAAACAGAGACTGTGTGACCCAAAAATTAAAGAAGAAAATGAAAGTGTATATATTAATATTCATGGAACAAAGTATTTGATTAACACATGCAGGAATTTCTGTCTCAGCTGAGCCTTTAGAGATAAATAGTACAATACAGTTAAAAACATATGAAGGACAAGTTAAAACGGAAAAAAACAGGCGAACGATATGAAATTAATATGATTGAAAGTTCTGAAAATTTATTAGCAGCAAAAGATCTGAAAAAGGTTTTAAGATTAAAGCCGGTTAATTATGAGCAAGAATTAAGAAGAATCTGAAATGAAATTAAAGGTTCACAATGGGATAAGGACCAGTTAATGTCAAAGCTACGTAAAATGACTGCAGCAAAGTAGATGATAGGTTTGCACATGTTATCGAGGGTTGAATTCATAAACCACAAAGGGAATACCCAATGAATAAAAACGGAATGGCAGAACTAACTTTAACCATAAAAGAGCTCGAAGAACAGGGAGTTATAAAACAAGTTAAAGGAGCTATTACTAACTCACCGATCTAGTTAGCTGTGAAACTGGACGGGACATATAGATTTCTTACAAAATTTAAAACTGAATCGTTTAACAAGACCGGATAAATGTTATTTAATTAACGCGCGGTATACAGTTGGAAAAATATGAGATGGACGGTTTTATTCGAAAATGTATTTTGCCAGTGGATTCTACTCGATTCCTCTAGCCTAAGACAGTCAGGAAAAGACTGCTTTTACTGTAAACAACAAACATTATGTTTACCGACGTTTGTTGATGGGTTATTAAAACTCGCCTGTAACTTTTCAATTGGTAAGGTGTGAAATTCTGAAAGAGTTAGACGTTGAACTTTATATAGACAACATATTAATCGTGTCAAATGGAGAACGAGAACACTAAACATTGGCACAGAATTGTTGTAAACGACTTGCGGAGGCAGGTTTGAAAATAAATATAAAAAAGACACAATTAATGGCTGATATAGTTGAACTTTTGGAATTTTAACAGGTAACAGAGGGGTAACTTCGTCCATGAAAGTCAGAGTAAATCAACTTGAGACCCCAAAAACAGTTAGACAGAGCCAGCAAACAATGGGGTGACTGGGTTATGTTAGAGACTTAATCCCTCGCTTTAGCCAGATGTCTAAACTTATTTATGAGACTATCAAAGGTGGACGCTTGAAATAGGACCGGAAAAGCTAAACAAGCGTTGATAGAAATTAAAACAGCTATGTTAAACTCAGGACAGCTGGAAGGAAGAAATGATGAGAAAAATGTAGAAGCTGACTTGGAAACAGACGACACAGGTTACCAATTAACAGTAAGAAATGGAAAAATGTAACATACCTGTTAGAATTATGACTGGAGGCTGGGAGATCCCAGAACTTAAATTTACTGGTGTGGAGAAGCAGCTGGCAGCACTTAGCAAACGATATTCCGAGTTGAAAGGCCTGGCGCGGGGCCAGAAAATATTTATTTACACAAAACAGAGCAACAAGGTCATAGCTTCAAAAGAGGGAGTAGTGCAAGGCACAGGACAGTACGCAGAACTGGCAGTGTTCCAGGCTTTGAAAACACTGAAAAACTTGGATATTTACAGGCCATAATAGTGACGGATTGCAGTTGCAACAGGAATTAATGACAATTTGCAAATCTGGAATGAGAACGGTTACACCAAGTCAAAAGGTAAGCAAATTGAACACGCAACATTATGGCAAGAGATACAAAAAATAATAAGTGATTTTGACGTTACAGTGATACATCAGCCAGAATATTCCTAGGCAGACGAAGGAAATAATGAAGTTGATAAATTAGCATGCATGAGACGAATAGTGGTGATTAAAGAAACAGAAGGAAACGTAATACAGAAAATACATGACCAAATTATGCACCCAATTGTAAATTTAGTTGGCAAAGGTGTGACAGATAATAAAATACATATTTCTAACTGGAGATAGAAATATAGAAACATAAAGTTAAATTGTGAACAGTGCATGCGTAAAGGCTATAATAAAACAATACGAAGTGATTCTGTACCAGACAGAGTTAACCAGGAATGGTCTTTGGACATCGCTGGACCTTTGATCCCGAGGTCTAAAGATGGTAATAAATATCTATTGGTGACAGCAGATGGGTTTACGGGCCGAATTTGGGGAAAGCTTTTAAAAGAGACAAAAGAAAATGCAATTATTAAAGCTTTCAATGAATTACTGGTAGCTTGGGAAGGAAAAAAAAAAAAACGGGGTTGACAACGGCACATATTTTATAGGAAAACAGTTTGGAGACTTTGTAACTGAAAAACATATGGGTTTAATTAAATCTATAAGATACTGCCCGGTGTCAAACGCAATAGCTGAGAGATCTATAGGGATTTGAAAAAGCTGGAAACGGGCCAATTGTAATCATGATAGATGGGATGAATATATGGAAGATTTAATGTTTTATGTTAATCTTACAGAGATCAAACGAACAACTATGTCAAAAGACCAGCCAGAAGACTCTTGCCGTGTAGGAGACCACGTCTGGATCAGGTTAGACAAACATAAAAATAAATGTTAAAGATTTAATTACTAAAAAGGATAAAATAATTAAAATAGTTGATAAACATACTGTGGAATTAGCAGATAATGGCCTCTGGAGTTAAGAGGAATTTGGTCTTGGTTAAAAACCATGGACGAGAAAATTGAATTCAAACAGGAAGATTATCAATGAGATTTGGATGAGCTCGTTAAATTGGTTGAGATTAATTACCATAGAGGTGTGATTAGAATTGAAACTAATCTAATGACAAGATGCAACGCTAATTATATAGCGAAGGATATTGAGCATGAAAAAGCCAGACAGACAGGTAGATTGCATAAACCTGTTAAACTGACTTTGTGTGATCTCTGCCAAGAATGTAGAATTAGTTTCCCTAAAGTTGAAGTAATAATGACACAGCGGCTTGGAGAAAAGTAAACCATTTGTGATTGTTTGTGGACAGGGAATATGTGATTAAATGCGATGTATGTCTCGATGACATTAAACACCGTAAATTGCTGGTACATGGCAGACATAACGTTTGGTCTTGGAACAAGACCTTTGGTGATTTATCTAGTAAATGCAAAATTGAAGGTTCAAGATTGCACGTTGATAACATGACTTATCAACAACAGCTGGGAAATTCAGGTGTCGATTATCTATGTAACTTTGTAATGGGGGATTTATGCCAGGAATGTTTTTTCAAGAATACATTCATAATGTGGATTAATGACTATGATGAGGCAGAATATAATGTTGGATCTTATGAATTGATGACTGAAGTGCATGTAGACATTTGAAAAAATAAATAAATAACTTGCAGTCTTTTTGAACGTAAGGACTGGTACAGATTGGAGATCAGGGGATTAGATTCCTGTGCACTACTTGCATAGTAAATTTACAGCTGAAGTTGTTAAAGTGGTCAAACTTGATGAACTGCTTTTAATTATAGGCAGAGAAATTTGTGGAGTTCCTGGAGAAGGAGGATTTAACTCCTACGTTTCCACCAGAAGGTATGCCTGGAATGCCAGATCCCCCTCTTTTGGCTTCTGAAGAGGATGTCGGAGAGGGGGAAGAGCCGCACGTTTCTGAGTGAGGACCCCTGGGGGTGTCTTATTGGGGCCTGTGTACACACATTTACGAACTGACAATTTTTGAGAGCAAGATTTGGACAGTATCTTAGCATTGTCAAGCAGAGCACAAAGATTTGACCACCTGATACTATTGTATCTGGAAATGAAAAAAAAAAGAGTGCAAGGGGAAAGAATGCTTGAGTTTGGGTTGAAAACTATATGGATGTGTTACATACCAGGTTACTGATGCATGATGGCACTGTGTATATGATGCTTGCAAAATATAACAAGTTTAAAAAACATATGAAACACTACTTTAGCTTGAAGACGTTAGGATGAAATCAGCCAGCAAAATTGCAAAGCAGTGGGTGTAAATGGAGATGATGATTTTGCAATTGTACTGTCTTGATTAATGCTTAATTTGCTATAAACAGATGTACTGTAACCTAAGTAGTAATAATGCTTTTGCTTAAGTACAAAGATGTAACCCTGTGATTAATGCTATATGGAAAATGTATTGTGTAACTTCACTAACATTAAGAAAACTGCTTACTTGCATGAAATGTATGTAGTGACTGATTTAGAGTAGAAACACGTATGTATTAGAAATAGTTTTTATGATAAATGGACAATATAGTAGTTAAGGTGTATTTCACAGATGGTTAAGAGGAAAAAGAACAGGAAAAGGACTAAAGCAAAAGTTAAAAGGTGTATAGATAAAGGAGACACCATAAAACAAAAGCTAAACAGTTGTTTCCCTTTGTATAATAAGTTACAGAAACCGTTAAACCCACCGACTTACACTTACCGGTTGTGGTCCAAAAACAACGCCTTCTCCAGACAAAGAGGGAACTGCTCCATCTTTTAAGAATCTTTCGGGAAACATACTCTTCAAACACTACTCTTCCTCCTTCTCTGTGCGAACGCAACAAGACCACGCCCCCTTTTTGTGTATTCCTGTGGGCTGAAGTTAGTCAAAAAAACAGTTTTAGTGACGTCATTACTGCAGGAAGTAGAGGGATGTAGTTCAAAGGGGTCGATTATGCTGATGTCTTTAGATGTAAACTTTCAGTTAAAGCTTATTTTATTGGTGTCATATTGAGGCAAACTTTTCATACCTAGATATATATCTTTAAATATAATATATTTAAGAAAATTATAGTCTGTGAAAAATCAAGTTTCACGTAAAAACAAGATAAAAAACAACAACAACAATTAACAAAACCTAAAAAACTTTTCTGAAACAGGGTTTCTTCAGATGTTAAAGGTTCTTTATGGAACCATTTAGACAAAAAGGTTCTTCAATGGCATCGTGAAGCGCCTCTATTTTTAAGAGCACCTCTATGTTTTATTATTCATAGTTTATATTTTGATTATTTTCATTGTGGTATGAATGCATATTTTTCTAAATCTCTTTTCTTTTGTTCATACGGTTGGTAAAAGGATAAAAATGGAATGAAATGTTTAGATTATTCACACATAAAACAGAAATGAGTCATAACTAAATGTTACATCTTCATAAATTGATGGATACACTTCTTGTGATATACAAAACATAAATGCTTAAACTGTGTGTAAGTCAGTAACTCCTTTATTTTGTATTTTGGCAGATCTGCTTTTCATGCACAAGCCATCCAGCTTTTGTGAGTCTCCTCCCACAGCAGCTCACCAGTGAAGCTCCACCCACAATTCCCTGATGAATGTTGGAATATTCCCACCAGTCTACAAGTGAAGAAGACAGTTTCTGAAAGAACACTGAGAGCATGAGTGATCCAGAACCCTGCAGAATGAAACATGAAGATTCTGAAGAACAAAGAGGTTGGTGTTTAATCTTGATTCTACATTTATGATGCTGAAGAACATTTATATTATAAAACTAAAAAAAAAAAAAAAAACTAAAAAAAAAAAAAAAAAACACTTTTTATGTACTGGGCACAAACTGGAGCCTGATTTATTTTTTTGCAAAGGATCAGTGAAAGGAGCAAACATTCATATTCATTAGAAGATCAATATATCCAATTAAAGTTCCAGAAACATTAATTTATATTATGTTATATTGACTTTAATTTTCTGTAATGAATATTATTTCCCTTTACATTTTTGTCTTTGAATTTCTGTTTTGAAATTAAACTTTTATTTTCAATTTAGACATGATGGAAGAGAACGAGGAGAGTGAAGATCTGAGTGAAGCGGAGCAGAAACAGACTGAAAGCAGTTTCTTACAGAGAAGAACAGCAAAAGGGCAAAAAAAGCCCATTTGTCATCTGTGTGGAAAAAATTACAGAAACAAACTAGGTCTTAAACTCCACATGATAGTTCACACCGGACAGAAGCCTTACACGTGTGATCAATGTGGACGGAGTTTCACTCAAAAAAATGCCTTAACGGATCACATGAGAATCCACACCGGAGAGAGGCCTTTTAAATGTAGGAAGTGCAGGAAGAGTTTTGCCTACAAAAAAATTTTAAAAGTTCACTTGAAAGTTCATAGTGGAGTGAAACCATACACATGTGATCAATGTGGGAAGAGTTTCACACAGAAATCGAACCTTACTGAACACATGAGGATCCACACTGGAGTGAAGCCTTATGTGTGTGATCAGTGTTGGAAGAGTTTTGCAAATCTAAGCAACTTAAAATCACATCTGATCACTCATTCTGTAGAAAGACCATATAACTGTGATCAGTGTGGAAAAAGCTTTTCTGGGGCAAAATCCCTGAAAAACCACATGATAGTTCATTCAAAGAAGGAACATCACAAGTGTTCTTTGTGTGAAAAGAGTTTTGCTCAGCTGCTACATTTAAAAAATCACCAGAAAAGACACAGCGGTGTGAAGAATCATATGTGCTTTGATTGTGGGAAGAGCTTTATTAGAGATGTTGAACTCAGACATCACCAGAGAATCCACACTGGAGAAAAACCTTACAAATGTTCACACTGTGACAAGACATTCAGTAGTTATGGATCTTGTAAAAGACATGAAAGGACCCACACTGGAGAGAAGCCGTATTACTGCTCTTCATGTGGGAAAAGTTTCACTCAATCATGTTCTCTTCTCCGTCATACAAGAAACATATGTCAGAAATAGGCATTTATGTATTCATTTAAGTGTACGCTAAGTATGTGTGTTAGATAAATAAGTGTATGTGCATATAAATGTAAATAGTGTTGTGTGTTCCTCATTTATTATAAAGTCTTCACCATAGTCTCAAGTATAAGATTTGTATCTTATATAAGAAGAATCTCAAGTATGAGATTAACTCAAATATTGATTATCATCCTATATATATATATATATATATATATATATATATATATATGTCATTTTGGTTTAAGGTATAAAATGAAAACATTGATTGTCATTATTAATTGTATCAACCTTTCACCTTTTATTGTGTTCTGATTCCATGGAGCTTCGATTTGTTATGAGATAGAAAGAAAAATGTGCTCCTGTGTTCGTTTCAAGCCTATAGACAGAGAAGCTCCTACAGTTATTGCAAATTTGGTTAATTAATAAAGCAGGAAAATGAAAACTTATCTTCTTGTATTGTCTATTATTTTCCCAGACTGGCAGACATCAAAAGGAAATCTTTTTTTTTCTCTTGTTCCATTGATTTTACCGTGTACCTCCATTTACACAGATACCTTGACAAAGGTGTTGTGCCTAAACGGTGGTAAAATAAAGAATCACATGCAAGTGAGTGTGCAGTTTTATGCCTCTTATGCAACTTTTATGTCTTTTGACCGACACCTCGTACGGTGTGCGTGTGCTTAATCATTTTATTAAAGGTGCTATGTGTAAGTTTTTGACTCTGATAAACCATAAGAATACCTTAATATGTTTGCAGATATTTAAAAAACATGCTAAGTTAACATACTTGTTTACCTGAAGAACAATGTTACAATCAGTTATTTTCCTTTTAAAATGTGCGTTCTGGATCAGAATGTAGTATTAGTTTTGGTTTGTGAAACCCGCTATTCTATATCTATGGGAGTAAAAATAAAAACGTAAAATATAGAAAATGCTAATAAATATCTGAAACAAGCTGTGACGTTCATGCACCAGGAAAACACAAGGAAAGGGAGAGATCCAATTGCAGGTACGTTTCTTAAACAAAAAGGGTAATCCAAAACAAACAGTCCAAAGTGACAAACAAAACAAAAGAGGGAACCGGATGAAACTGAATGGGAACTCAGAGGACGAGATAGCAAGGGTAAGTCTCAGGAGACAAGAACATCGGTAACATGAAGGGTAAGGACTCCATACAAACAACAGGGAAAGACAGGTATTTATAGGGAGACTAATGACAATAGATTGTCTGCACCTGTGCGATTAACTGGAGTGCAATAACTGTGAAGACAGGACCAGACTAGAGGAATTATAGTGCCTATGGTGAAGTGCCTAAGGAGAAGTGAGCTCACTAGTGGACACCCAGGAAAACAGCTGCCTTCTGCCGCCTCCGATACAGCTCTGATTGCCAACCGCTGGCTCTGGCCCTTTATTCCCAGGTCTCTTAGCAGTCTGGTCATAGATGTTGCCACAAATGTCAGGTCTTAGGGTGGTGGTTGCGATCTCCGGAGGAAACACAAGTTGCCGACCAATGTCAGCTAGCATTTTCCAATCGCGGGCCAAGCGCAGCTGGTCTTGCTCTGATGGTGTAGAGCTGCTCTTCTGTGGTTTTGCCCCTTCGCAGACAAAAGTCGTCCGTAAGGGGTGTGATGCTGCTGGGGGTGGTAGGGAGTTGGTGGCAGCTCGCTTGTCCTCCAGGGCAGACGCAAGGTTTTTTAGGACTTGGTTGTGACGCCAAGTGTAGCGTCCTTGGGTGAGGCTTGTTTTACACGCTGTGAGAATGTGCCTGAGGTTAGCTGGCATGGAACATACGGCACATTCCGGATCTTCACCATACCATTGGTGAAGATTATCTGGTGTTGGAAGGACATCATATGTTGCTCTGATGGAAAAGCTTAACCGCTTCGCTTCCATGGCCCACAGCTCCTTCCAGCTGATCTTCCTCTTTTCCACACTGTCCCATCGGGTCCACTGTCCCTGTTTGCCAAGAGAGACTGCCTTGGCCCACCTTGCAGCCTCCTCCTGATGGCGTACTTCCTGCACTACCATCATCTGCCGCTCTGGTGCAGTGGCCTTACTCCAAACAGCACGGCTAGTTAGCCCAAGGCCTCCTCTTCCTTGCTGAACATGACCCACAATGTCAGCATGTCTGAGGGCTGCTATTGCCTCCTGGACTGCCTTTCCTGGCCTCCATTTGCGCCCGGTTGCCAATGTCGGTGCATTGTTGCTCACCACTGGGTCTCGAGACTCATTCAGTGTCATCTGGAGCCTGGTTTTTGCACACTTGAATTCCTCTGTTAGACTGGTGAGGGGCAACTTGAGGACACCCTCTCCATAGAGGCCTATGGTGGTAAGGCATCGTGGAACTCTTTCTTCTTCTTTAGGTAGGCTGTGACTCCTCTTTCTATCTTCTCCACTATTGAGATTGGAACCTCATACACTACTAGGGGCCACAACACCCGGGGTAGGAGACCAAACTGCAGACACCAGGCCTTTAACTTTCCAGGTAGCTGGGTGTTGTCGATGGACTGTAGGCTACTACTGATGTCTTTGCGCAGCTGTTGCACCTGGTCTTTATCCTTCAGGCTTGCATCATACCACCTTCCAAGGCTTTTTACTGGCTGCTCAGACACTGTTGGGATTTGGTCATCTCCGATGAAGAATTTCAGGTCAGACAGTACTCCCTTCACAATCGAGATGCTGCGTGACTTGGATGGTTTGATCTTCATACGGGCCCAGCGGATGTTCTCCTCGAGTCTTCTGAGCAGTCTCCTGGTGCATGGAACAGTGGTGGTCAGTGTTGTAATGTCGTCCATGTAGGCTCTGATTGGAGGGAGGCGGAAACCAGAGTCGACTCGCTGTCCACCAGCAACCCATTTTGAGCATCTGATGATAACCTCCATTGCCATTATAAATGCCAACGGAGAAATGGTACATCCTGCCATTATACCTATATTCAGGCACTGCCATGAGGTAGTGAACTTTGAAGTGGTGAAGCAGAACTGCAGATCCTGGGGAGACAGAGACAATAGAACCAGGTAAAATGGGAAGACAGAGACAAGAGAAGTGTAACACAAAACATGGAATCCAGGAGGGTGGTGGACAGGCAGAGGATCAGGGGGAGGGACGGAGGGCCAGGTCCAAAGAAGGAAACAGACATAAAAACAAAAGAAAACAAAAACACAAAAACATAAGTCCATGAAGGACATCACGTGATGCCCACCAGGGCGGAACAGAAGACCACCACAACCCTATGGTCAAGGCAGAAGCCCTCCAGGGGGGAGCAGAAGACCACCACAACCGTGTGGTCAGGGCGGAAGCCTCCCAGGGTGGAGCAGAAGACCACCACATCCTTGTGGTCGATGCCGGAGTCCCCCAGGGCGGAGCAGAAGACCACCACATCCTTGTGGTCGAGGCCGGAGTCCCCCAGGGCGGAGCAGAAGACCACCACATCCGTGTGGCCAGACCAACGGGAGGACGAACCTCTGGTAATCCTATGGTGTTTCTGCTGGATTCCAGAAGATCGGTGCTGACTTGACTCTGCTCATGAAGATTATTGGTGACCTGCATTTGTTCATGAAGATCCCTGGTGACTTGACTCAGTCCTTGAAGATCACCAGTGACTTGACTCTGAAAGGTCAACGGTGACTAGCCTTGTCTCTGGAAAGTCCATCGTAGCTAATCCTGACTCTGGAAGGTCAAAGGTGACTAACCCGGACTCTGGAAGGTCAACTGTGACTAACCCTGACTCCGGAAGGTCAACGGTGACTACCCCTGACTCTGGAGGGTCGACGGTGACTACCCCTGACTCTGGAGGGTCCACGAACACCTGACTCGACTCTGGAGGGTCAACAGGAGCCTGACTTGACTCTGGACAGTCAACTGGAATTTGACTCGACTCTGGAAGGCCAACAGGAACTAGCCCTGTCTCTGGAGGGTCGACGGTGACTAACCCTGACTCTGGAGGGTCCATGAACACCTGACTCAACTCTGGAGGCTCAACCTGAAACTGACTCAACTCTGGAAAGTCAACGGGCACCTTACTCGACTCGGGAAGGTCAACAGGAATCTGACTTGATTCAGGAGGATCAACTGGAACGTGACTCGACTCTGGATGGTCAACAGGAGCCTGACTTGACTCTGGACAGTCAACTGGAATTTGACTTGACTCTGGAAGGCCAACAGGAACTAGCCCTGACTCTGGAGGGTCAACGGTGACTAACCCTGACTCTGGAAGGTCGACGGTGACTAACCCTGACTCTGGAGGGTCCATGAACACCTGACTCGACTCTGTAACTGCCTTCCTCTGCAGTGGCTCCGGGCTGGGCGGCCATCCTGTGCAGTGGTGCTGGCTCCCCAGACGTGACGTGAACAGTCTTGGGAATCTCTAGGATTTTTGACAGCCTGAAGAAATAATCCAAAAATGTCTCTGCTGCCATGTGGTGTGGGGCTGGCTTCCATCTTGCTTCTTGTTGGCGGCAATGCCGCGCAGTGGTGCTGGGTTGGCGGCCATTTTGCACTGCGGCGCTGGCTCAGCCGATTTGCGTCTCCTCTCCCCTCTCTGTTCATACTGTGAAATGGCGGCTCCCAACCAAACCCCGGGTCAACGGGAGCCCACAGTGGAGATCGCTGCCGGACCTCCTCTCGACTGCTTACTTCGGAGCGACCTCCCCTGGTTCCACAGAACACATCCTGGCGAGTACCCTCAAAACCATTTCTCTCCCGCTTGATGGCTGGGGAGGAAATTGTAGCAGACATATCGCTGGATCTCTTTGATGGAGTCCTTCTGTGACGTTCGTGCACCAGGAAAACATAAGGAAAGGGAGAGATCCAATTGCAGGTACGTTTATTAAACAAAAAGGGTAATCCAAAACAAACAGTCCAAAGTGACAAACAAAACAAAAGAGGGAACCGGATGAAACGGAACGGAAACTCAGATGACGAGATAGC
This sequence comes from Carassius gibelio, assembly GCF_023724105.1. NCBI lineage: Eukaryota > Metazoa > Chordata > Actinopteri > Cypriniformes > Cyprinidae > Carassius > Carassius gibelio. Next base: position 20,674,000 of record NC_068417.1, on the reverse strand, counting down.
AAGGGTAAGTCTCGGGAGACAAGAACATCGGTAACACGAAGGGTAAGGACTCCATACAAACAACAGGGAAAGTGAAGTGAAAGTGACATTCAGCCAAGTATGGTGACCCATACTCAGAATTTGTGCTCTGCATTTAACCCATCTGAAATGCACACACACAGAGCAGTGAGCAGTGGGCAGCCATTTATGCTGCGGCGCCTGGGGAGCAGTTGGGGGTTCGATGCCTTGCTCAAGGGCACCTAAGTCGTGGTATTGAAGGTGGAGAGAGAGCTATTCAGGCACTACCGCCACCCACAATTCCGTCCGGCCCGAGACTCGAACTCACAACCCTTCGATTGGGAGTCCGATGCTCTAACCATTAGGTCACGACTTCCCAAAGACAGGCATTTATAGGGAGACTAATGACAATAGATTGTCTGCACCTGTGCGATTAACTGGAGTGCAATTAATGTGAAGACAGGACCAGTTTAGAGGAATTATAGTGCCTATGGTGAAGTGCCTAAGGAGAAGTGAGCACACTAGTGGACACCCAGGAAAACAGAGCGTGACAAAAACTCTTTAATTTCATGTTGGATGCTGAAAAAAACACATTCCGATGCATCTAAATTAGACAAGCGTTAAAAAAAAAGAGAAAACCTTGAAACCATGGTACTTGTGCAATTAAAATATGTTGAATGAATGCGAACATTTCTTTGTTCGGTTAGAAGCCGCATCTGGATCCCTGTAATTGAACTTAGAAAGATATTTCGCTCAGATGTTATACACCTCAGGAGGGATATTACTCTAAACTTTAGTTTGGCAAAAAAAAAAATCGTAATCTGTCATTTGGTTTAGATGTATTTTAAAAACCCAGCTTTTAGCGTTTTGACCCATGGCCAAAAGTGCTGACCTGGACTTTTGACCTTCTGAATGATGTCATTGTGTGTGTGTGAGAGAGGATCTGTTTGGAGTTGTGGCTTTCCTCATTTCTAAAATACATTCTTAGCAACATCCATATTTGTCAAACATGATTCTTTTGTAATATGTTTTGGCCTTATATTTTCTGGGAATTTAATTGAAATGGAATTTTTGTAGAAAGAATTTACTTATGAAGAATCAAAACCTTTTTATTTTATTTGATAATTTTTTTAAATCACTCAGCCATGTTTGGACATCACTGCGTAAAGATCTACTGCTTAGCGCTCTGAAAGACATAATGCTTTTTTTTTCATATTTATTGTTACTTAAAACTGTTTAAGAGCCATGCTTATTTTTATATTGTTTTTATACATAGTCAAATATTCTATTTATTTCCATCTTCTTTACATCAGAAATAAGTTATTTTACACATCTGCTTGAATGGTGTGTGTGTGTGCACGTTGTTCTACACTGCTGAGGACTTAAACCTGAATACACACCAACTTATAGGGATTTGTGTCACTGTGGAGACATAATTCAGGTCACCATGGGTACAGAAGCTTATAGATCATAGAGAATACATTTTTTGAGATTGTAAAAATGCAGGAAGTTTTCTGCAAGGGGTAGGTTTAGGTGTAGGGTTGGTGTATGGCGATAAAAAAAATACAGCTTGTACTGTATAAAAACCATTACCCCTATGGGGTAGCAAACTCAGACTGTGCTCAGACTGTGTTTGTGACATCTAATGAATAGCACCAAGCAACTTACAAGCAGGGGAATGGGCTGAGATAGCTCTGATATTTTTCTCTATATTGGAACCATATGGGTTATTGTATATCCCTGAAAGTAAAAATGAAAAAGTCTTGTCCAATCAGAAACCTCTCTCGCATCCTCAGGTCATGTAACGGTGCCTCTGGGGTCACAAATATCTGCTCAGCTTCAGACAGAAGACTTATGGTCACATATGTGTGTGAGGCTTCTCTAAGTACTTGAACAGCTGCCGGCAATTTTTTTAAGCATTTTCGACAACCTTGACAGTCTCTCTCAATCCTTTTAGTGGTGTAAATATATGGTAGCACTTTATTTTACAGTCCTGTTCCTCATGTACATACTATGTACTTATTATAGTAATTACAATAACTATGTAATAACTAGGTACTAACCCTGAACCTACCCCTAAACCTAACCCTACCCCATGTAGTTACCTTGTTTTACCAGAATTTTCTTAGATTGTAAGTACAGTAAGTACAGTATAAGTACATGTTAGTACACATACTGTAAAATAAAGTGCAACCAAATATATTTAACATATCTAAATGCACTATATACACATTATGCTTTTGACATTTGAAATGTTATATTGTCCTAAATCCAGTATTTGGAATTGATTGGGCTGTGGTAACACATTCACAACAAACACGTGATATAAGTGAGGTTATATCATCAGCTGTATTATGTCACACACAGATAAGGCTGGCCCAGACTTCATTGCCATAAGGAGCAAACTGATGAATTGACCACTTATGTCTGGTCATGTCTTTCATCCAATGTCAATGTCAATTTTATTTAAATAGACTTTTAAACACAACCATGGTTTGACCTATGTGCTGCACGACCAAAACATTTCAATAAGACAGTACAAAATAATTACTAAAAGAAATGTCTAGGTTATGTATGGTATCCCTCGTTCCCTGAAGGAGGAAACGGATCACGTTGGTGACCAATGAATTGGGTTAATGAAATCACATCTGCATTCTCAGAAAATCAGAAATCATTTCAAGATGGCACCAGCAGCTACTGTGACTCGAGACGACTGGGACAGCTGTAGAGAGAGCTGAGGGAACTCCTCTTTCTTTTATTTTAGTTTCTTTACCATTGAGAGTGTTGTTTCCTAAATTCAACCAGTTTATGACCCATTTATTTGATGTCTGAGTGATTCAAACATCACTTCTGTTGAAATTCATGCAAATTCAAATGCAAATACCCCTTGAGATTCCTTGACGATCTACTTCAGTAGTGTCTGTTTTCACTTCATTCATTTCAGACCTGTAAACTGCCACTTAAAGCTCATTTCACTGGTGTCAAGAAGCTGAGCTCAGTTATTTGCTGCTTAGAATCTGTATGTTTATTTCTAAATGTCTATATTACTATTTTTATCCTCTTTTATTCTCTTCTTTGATTATTGTAATATGGTATTTTGATATTGTTAATGTTGCTCTATTCTCTACTTGTTTCCAGTCATGAAAATATAAAATAAGGCTTTATTTTTTAACATCCTTTGTTATTGTTTTTCCTCCTACATTATAACTCTCTTTTTTTTTAAATAACATTTTTTTTTTACCTGAATAAAGAATGTCATACATGACATTATTTACTGAACAAGACACTAAAATGTAATTTAGTGTCAGGCATATTTAAAACAAAACACTATACTCTTTTAGCAGCAAGGAAATGGAACTCGAAAAATCAGTTTCTACTACAAACACTTGTAACAAAGTGAGATATTTGGTGATAATCTCTTTAAACAGTTGCTAAGCCTCTTTATTTCATCTCAGTAGTTTCCTTTCACCTCATTCATTATGCTGATGTCTTCAGATCACCTGTAAACTGCCACTGAAAGCTCATTTCATTGATGAAAGCATACGTTCAGAAACTGTTTTGTTTTATCTGATTTGGGCAGATCTGCTCCTATCACACCGCAATTTACCTTCAGTAAAGCTCCTCCTACAGGAATTCACCTACAAATGCTGGAATATTGCCCTTAGTCTAAAAGTTAATGCAGTTCATGAAAGAACAAGAGTGATCAGGAACCCAGCAGAATGGAACATGAACACGATGAAGAACAAATAGGTTGGTGTTTATTCGTGATTATTCATTAATGATACTAGAACATTAAGGTTATAAAACTTAGGCTAGTTCATCAATGGAAATGGTCAATGCATGTTTTGGTTGAAAAACTATCAGAACTGTAAAACAGTAGCACATAATATCTGGGACACTTTCCATGAAATAGTTACCAAATGGAGCCTGACAATCAACTTTAATTTTATGTATCTTTCAGATTGCTTCAAAGCTAAAATAGTAACAACCAATTCTTCTTCTTGCTGGTAGATTAGACAAACCCAAGACTCATAATTTGTTTGTTTCATCAAGTTTTAAACTCCTCATGTTTGACCAATCCCCAAATGGGTTCTTATTATTTACACATTGTCTTAAGTCCAGTTTTACCTAGAATTGATTTTTACTAGCATATTGGAGAAAAAAAAAAGGGTAAATCCAAATAACGTCCAATCAATAATAATAATGCATCGGAATAATTGTTGTTTAGCAATTGACAGCTTCTGCTGTTACGTTAGGGTTTACTTTTATGTTCTTCCCCTGCACATTTCTCACTTCTTTGTTAAAAAAATATTAAACCTGTCTTACTTTAATTTTAGACCTAATGGAAGAGAATGAAGAGAGTGGAGAACTGAATGAATTGAGTTCCTCACAGAGTGAAAGTACTTTGCTGAAAAGAAGTGCCAAAACATCTTTAACCTGCCCTCAGTGTGGAAAGAGTTTTGCTTACAAAAAAAGTCTTAAAGTTCACATGAAAATCCACACTGGAGAGAAACCACACACATGTGATCAGTGCGGGAAGAGTTTCACACAGAAATGCAGACTTAAGGAACACATGAAAATCCACACTGGAGAGAAACCCTACACATGTGATCAGTGCGGGAAGAGTTTCAGTAAGGCGAACAGCTTTAAATTACACCTGCGTTATCATTCTGGGAAAAGACCCTATACCTGTGATCAATGCGGTAAAGATTTTTTCAGGACCGATGCCCTGAAGAACCACCGGAAAGTTCATACACAGGAGAAGCCTCACATTTGTTCTCTGTGTGGAAAGAGTTTCACTGAGCTGGCTGCTTTAAAAAAACACCAGAAAAGACACAGCGGTGTGAAGAATCATATGTGCTTTGATTGTGGGAATGTATTTTTTGATAGTGCTCAACTGAGACGGCACCAGAGAACTCACACTGGAGAAAAACCTTACAAGTGTTCACACTGTGACAAGAGTTTCAGTCAGTCAGAACATCTGAAAACACACGAGAGGGTCCACACCGGAGAGAAGCCGTACCCATGTGATCACTGCGGGAAGAGTTTTGCCCGAAAAGGACACCTTAAGGGTCACATGAAAACACACACGAGAGAGAAGAAGTATCATTGCACTCATCCTTGTAGCATCAGCAGATCTTAAACAGATTCTTACATTTCTAATCCCACAATAGGCACGTCTCTGCTTCCTAACCAGCTGAACTCCAAAATTAACACTAAAACTCTTTAATCATTGGTAACATGATGTGACCTCCATATTGGATACAGAAATTGATTTTGTTTGCTAACACTTGAGCCACTGTGTGTGTGGTTTTGTTGCTATGGAAAACGTCAAAACTTAGAACTTCTCTTGTCACTGGAGTGCAGATCAAATCAAATTTAGATCATCTTATAGCCATGGTTAGATTTGACTTATTTACAATATTGCTATAAGACTAATTTAGTTTGTAAATCAGGTTAACATTTCTCATTGAAGAGTTTTGCACAAATAGAAGATAAGTAAGTTATTTTCTCACGAGTTTGATCATTATTCCTTTAATTTTCAGTTCTTTATAATACCTGCTATTCGTCACCTTCTGTTCTTCTCTTTTCACAGCACTACTACTTTCAACTTCTTTTCCTCTTTCTACATTCTGATCATTCTTCAACAACTTTCTTTCTTCTTCTAAATCAATGCTGAATCATCATGAGATTAAAGGCCACTCCTGGCCATTGTAATATAATATATTATAAGATTGTTATAATAAAAATTCCATTACATTAAAAATAGTATAAATTAAAATACTTTTTGTTACTGGTCCCTGTAGGTCCTCTTGAGCAGCTTGTTTAGAATGACTGGTTATCTTCTCACTGATCTTTCTGAAGACATACTATTGATTTGGTCCTGTGGCTACAGCAGTCCTGACGTGCATTGTGTGCACAGCAGCAGGCCAAACTGGAAACCAGCTACAGGTTTTGCTGCTGTGAACATTCAATGAACTGCAAGCACATATTGAAAGCATGGGTCAGATAATTGCTCAATCTGAAGATTTGTGGAATTGGACACAATTTTCTTTTGTTTCTGAGCTGGGATGTCACTAAAATAACGCCATACATTCTTTAGAGAATCGATTTGAGTGTGAGAAAGGTTGGGGGTTGGGCAAACCCAGAGCACATGGAAATGCAAAGTACACATTGTTTTAGATTTATGATCTCTTCATGTTTGATTGTCTGCCTAGACAAATACTGAGAACTAAGTTATGCAAAACCTAAAATAAAACCAAGCTATAAGCTATATTTGTTAAGACTGCACTTTGAACAGTGTTGTTGAGATCAGAGATTTTACTACTGTTAAGTGATTTTCAATGCATTTAATTGGACTGTTTGACTAATTCTCCCTCAGGAGAAGTTGCCGATGTCCTCGGAATGGGTTTAACCCTCAGGCTTGGTTACAAGCCTCTAAATAGCATCGAAATGATTATTATTTGCATTACAGTTTTATATTGTGAATTTCTAATGTCTCTTAGAAACAGAAGAAGTAGATTTTTTTTTTCAAGCTAAGACCTGTGCTATTTTTTTCTCCAGAGATTCACTGAAAAGAGTTTGTTGTTATGGATAATGCACGGGCAGCACTACTTCACTGAATGCAAACTGGAGGAGTTTATTCTTCTTCTTCTTGCTTTTTTACGGCGAATCGCAGACAAATCTGTGCATTATCGCCACCTATCTTGAAATGGAGTTTACTCTTCTGTTTCCAATGAGGTTTAAATCTTTGTCTATGAGCTTGACTGATGATTGATTGAGTGACTGCCATCAGCTGGGCTTGGGGATTGCTCCTCAGCTGGTTTGTGTGCGTATCCAGGGGCATGCAAGCAAAAGAACACGTAAAAACTCTCTGCACAGTCTAATCACACACACCTGATCCAGCTAATCAAGCTCTCCAGGATTAAACTCCCAAACAGGTGTGAGCTGGAGCTAAACTGTGCAGAGCTGAGGCCTTCCAGGAATTGAGGTGGAGATCTCTGATATAAAGCAAGTACAAATTTTCTGCTGCTTTCATGTGGGTCCATTTGAACCTAGACGTAGTTTGATTGTCCAATAACTACATTCATAAACAATAAAGGAATTATATCATTATATCTTCATCAACTCAGTATAAGGTATTTAATAATGCTTCAAGTATACAAATTCATTTGAACAGCTTGGTAAAACAAGTATCTAAAGTGTATTTTATGACTGTGTAAATCTCAGGGCTGTAGCATTAACCACACTAATGTAAAACGTAATGTAAAATTGAGAATACAGCAGTTTTGTACACTCCCATCATCATCTATATTCAGACTCCGTTTATACCACAGATACTTTGAATAACAGCGAGATCTCTGTTGATCAAAGGCTGGTTTCAGGAGTCAGACAGATGCTGTAAAAGCCTCTTTACTTCATGTCAGTAGTTCTTATTTAACCTCCATTCATTGCTGATGTCTTCAGATCATCTGTAAACTGCCACCTAAAACTTATTACATTGGCATCAACAGTGTAAATGCCTAGCTAATATTTCATACTCTATTTTTTTTGTTTAATTCTTAGTTTGTTGTTGTTAATTTGAATTAATATTTAACTTAGTTAAATTTTAAACCATTTTAAATCTAATTTATGATGTTCCTACCACATATTAATTTGTCCTGTCAGCCTACACGTGAAGACGATCAAGTTAATGAAAGAACAGCGAGGACATGAGTCATCCAGAACCCTGCAGAAAAACATGTGAAGTTACTGAAAGACAAAGAGGTTGGCGTTTCTTCTTAATTCTCTACAATTAAAAATGAAAGGAAGTGGTGTCATAACAGGTTGAGTGAACCATGTAAGTGAAAATAGATTGAAAATGTTAAGACACTACTGTATTGTAATGATAACATGACATAAACTTGTAATTCATCAAACATTTAATAGTTCCTATAATAATATGAAAATCTAAGTACTGAAATTATGTAATTGAAGTCATACATTTGTATAGCTTTTGTAGTAATTGTTCAGGTTTCAGGTTTCAGCTGCAGGGTTTACTTTTATGGTGAGCATGATTTCACCAAGTACAACGTGTTCCTGGAACAACATTCCAGTCAACCAATCAGAATTGAGATATAACTTTTCAAGAAGTATCTGTTTAAGGCTTAAAATCAGGGTTGAGTGCTTCTTCACCCTTAATCAGCTATCATTTCCTTCTGAATTTAGGAATAAATTATGGGTAGGTTTTTAGGGATCGGGTTAAGTCTATATTTTTGGACTATAATGTTGATCCAGGAACATGTATGTCTTGGCAGATAAATTCTCTTTAATGACTGAATTCTTTAAACTTCCATTTTAGACCCGGTTAAAAAAAATGAAGATGGTGAACAACTGAGTGAGGCAGGGGAAAAACCTGCCAAAAGTGGAGAAAGTAAGTTTTTGCTGAAAAGAAGAGCCAAAAAATCTTGCACCTGCTCTCAGTGTGGAAAGAGTATCTCCTGCAAACAAAATCTTAAATTTCACATGAGACTTCACAGTGGTGAGAAGCCACACGTGTGTGATCAATGTGGGATGAGTTTTGCACGAAAAGACTCTCTTATTACTCACATGAAAATCCACACCGGAGAGAAACCGCACGCATGTGATCAGTGCGGGAAGAGATTTGCACTGGCAAGAACTGTCAGATTACATCTGCTTTCTCATTCTGGAGAAAGACCATATACCTGTAATCAGTGTGAGAAAAGCTTTTCTTATCCAGATAACCTGAAGAGCCACCTAAAGGTTCACACTAAGGAGAAGCCTTATGTGTGTTCTCTGTGTGGAAAGAGTTTTCCACGACTCGGTGCTTTTAAATTACACCAGAAAAGACACAGCGGTGTGAAAGAGCATATGTGCTTTGATTGTGGGAAAACCTTCTTTACACATGATCAACTGAGACGACACCAGATGACCCACAGTGGAGAGAAACCTTACAAGTGTTCACAATGTGACAAGGCATTCTCTCGTCCAGAACATCTGAAAAGACACGAGATGACCCACACTGGAGAAAAGCCACACAGTGCGGGAAGTGTTTCACATGTGTAAATGGTCTTAAATCACATCTGCTTTCTCATTCTGGAAAAAAGACCAGTGTAAAAAAAAAAAACATTTCTTCAAATGAGAAATTCTGAACTTGTTTTGAAAAACAGGACTCAGATGTTTGTCAAACCACTTTCTAAATGTCAAAGAGACTGTAATTTAGTTTAATTGTCAGTTCAGTTACAGCCAATTCAATTGAGCACTGGGCAATTCCAGTGTTGAACCTGTTAAAGATCCGGTGAATTCAAATGTTTAATACCATTTGAGCTTCCTGTTAACTCTGATCAGCGATGCAATACATTTTTTTTTGAACAAATCTCACTTATTAGTTTCTGTTTTCATTTCATTGTTGTCTTCAGGTCATCCGTAAACTGCCACTTAAAGCTAATTTCATTGGTGTCTACAGACTGAGGCTAACTGCATATCACCATACATGTTTTAAATGACAAACCATGTTTCATGTAGTGAACAAAAACTCTTAAGTTTTAAATCCTTATGATTTTATCAAGCTTTTAATTAGCATAAAACATGTATGCTATCCAAAGTTCTGTTATGAAACTTTAGATGGCGCTCTCTGAGA